>NW_015386620.1:576698-601990 GCF_001527695.2 Protobothrops mucrosquamatus | reverse complement strand
ATTATTATTATTATTATTATTATTATTATTATTATTATTATTATTATTATTATTATTATTATTATTATTATTATTATTATTATTATTATTATTATTATTATCTACCCTCCACTGCCCTGTTGGGCAAAGCATGCCATCCCAACAATGTCCCCTCCCCCCCATCTGAGCTTCTGAACCTTTCTCATTTTTAGGTCACATTCTGTGCAGTTGTTGGGCAGCTTACAAAACAATCCAAGTGGTTGCCATGAGGAAAACTTTCCAGCTGAGAACCTGCCTTTCCTTCTGTATTTAAAACCCTCTTGCAAACTGTGCCCATGAAAGGAAAGCAGGTTGGCATTTCTGCAATCACACGCTTTCCCCAATGTTTCTAATCATGGCTGCCTGTTCCTATGGCAGCTGGAGAGGGGAAGAGGAGGAGGTGCACGTTAAACAATGCCTACAGATAGGAACCAAGAACAGGATGCTGAAGCCCAGAGCCAGGCAGTGAGTAAGGCAAAAATTCTCACCAAGTTAGCCAAATGAATCACCCACTAGCTATGCAGAGTTGCAGGTTTACACAAAAGAAAGGACCAACTTTGCTCCTAGAAACCAATAGCTTGGGTGAAGTAATGCATCCATTGAATTCTTAAAGATGCTTAATCGCTGCCTTTTCTATATTGCTCGCTGACAAGGCCATAAACAAATCCCAAAATAAGAACCGTAACCATTCCTACTTCTTCTTAAAGAATATCTTGAAGCTTAACTTTAACTTCTTTAAAGTTAAAGAACTCCATCCTGGAGCAAATTCATATATTCACTATAAAATAAATGTGGCCCCAGTGTCTAGATTTCATACTAGCAGGATTCAGGCATTGTAAAAAGTCATGGTTTGTTTTGTTCATAATTATCATGACATAGGAACATGGTTTATGACTTATCCTGTAGTATGAACCTACCCTATGATGGATTGTTCAACAAACAAAGATCGAGGAAGAAAAAGATTGATATGATATGTGAAACAACCCTTTGAGTTTTCATATAATCTTAGGATTTTAATGGCCATGACTGGTAAATGGCATGGAATTATATCAAAATTGATACGACCATCTGATCACTGATAATTTGCAATAATTTACCAGACTTCTATGCAAATCCTAAGGAGGGGTTTATTATTTGTGTATATAAAACTCAATTGAAGGCCTATTCACACTTCTCTGAGANATTTTTAAGCACTCACTTTTAGGGACAGATATTTAATCTGGCAAAAACGTTACAGTAGTCTGATGTTTGTTTTAAAATTCATAGAAACAAAAAGAAAATCCCCAGATCGGATTCTGGCAGGGGAACTGAAGTTGCACTTACTTTGTAATCCTTATGAGACGGCCAAGAGATCTCTTTGATCTTCTCCTCTCCCCACCCCTCACCAGGCTTGGTAACTTTAACAAATCCAGCACAACGTTGCTGGTCACGTAGCTAATTCAGGAAGCATTAGGAAAGAAACATGTCCTCTTGAAAGGGCCAGATGGGTAGTATAAGCATCTCACACTTTACAAAAGTGGGTTGTTGTTTTTTTTAAGAACAGTTCTCCGAGGCACCTTCTAAAGTTTGTAAGTAAATACAATCCCCATCTGCCTCTACTGCAGACTTTGTTTCCTCCCAAGAAATGCTAAACTGATTTTATTCCAGCTAGCATTTATCTTTCCTTGGATTTGCCATAATTCCAGTGCAGCAGAGTGCCTAAGCCAGTGATGGCGAACCTTTTAGAGACCGAGGGCCCAAAAACTGGTCCCGTCTCTGCTCCAACCCCTCCCCTGCCCCGCCCCCACCCCATCTCCCACCCCACCTGCCTGCAGGGCCACTCACTGCCTCCAGGACCCGCCGCAGATCACCCAGGCAGCCCAGCAGTGCCATGGCGGCCATGTCCTCTGCCCGCGCCCCACAGCATCAACTGTGCGGGGTGGGGTGTGAGGGCAGAGTCTTGTCTACGCTGCCTGGCTGCCATGTCCTTGGCTGCGCTGCTCCGTGTGGGCCACACTCGGGGGAGACTCTCCTCCAGGGGGGCTGCTGGTGAGGAGGAAGTCGTGGGGGGAGGCGAGGCTGGGGCAACGGCACATGTGCCCACAGAGAGGGCTCCGAGTGCCACCTCTGGCAGGCGTGCCATAAGTTCACCACCACTGGCCTAAACTCACTCCCAAAACATCCATAGTGGAATTCTTAATCCCTTCTGCTGTTATTCTTACTATTCCTGATATTGTCCCAATGTATTTTTCTCTGGTTCCACTATTCAGGTATTCTTCAAATTACAACCCACAACTGAGCCCAAAATTTCTGCTGCTAAGCGGGACATTTGTTAAATGAGTTTTGCCCTGTTTTACGACCTTTCTCGCCACAGTTGTTAAGTGAACCGCTGCGATGGTTAAGTTAGTAAGCCGGTTGTCAAGTGAATCTGGCTTTCCCATTGATTTTGCTTGTCAGAAGGTTGCAAAAAGTGCCATTAAAAATATGAGTCAGTTGCCAAGCATCTGAATTTTGATCACATGACCATGAAGATGCTGCAATGGTCGTAAGTGTAAAAAAAAAAGTCACTTTTTTCAGTTGTAAGTTTGAACAGTCACTAAATGAACTGTTGTAAGTCGAAGACTACCCGTATTATCTCCCAGAAGCATTGGACTGGAATTCCTATAATTTCCCAGTCCACATGATCATGATGGGAACTGACACTCAACATTTTTGAAGAGCACCTTACTAGAAAGGGTGATTTCAGGCATCTGGAGGCATCAGATAACATATACTCCTTAGGAAAGCATGACATCTACTTAATTGGTAGGACATTACTGCCCTGGGGGTACTCAATAAGCTTGCATAACTATGCTTTATTCAATGGTTATGCTTATGTCTCCCAATGCCTTCTTTTGGGTATGAAATCTACTGGCAAAGAACCTGGTGCCTGCAAAATTGGGTCTGTGTTTCCTCCCATTTTAGTTATATAACACCAGAAGCAACTAGAGAGATGTTCCTCAACTATAATGTCTTGTCGTTAAACCTCTTTTGAGCATGGCATGACTTTTGCTTCATCAGAATAGAACAGGGATCTTCAAACATGGCAGCTTTAAGACTTGTGGACTTCAACTTCCAGAATTCCTCAGCCAACATGGCTGGCTGAGGAATTCTGGGAGTTGAAGTCTACAAGTCTTAAAGTGGTCAAGTTGGAGACCCCTGGTATAGAACTTCATTAACATGTTGCATTTACATCTCACCTTTCCTTCTGGAACTCCAAGCAGCATATTTAATTCCATTAGCACTGCCATCCTTATCCTCCAAATAACCCAGCAAGCTATTTTAGAAATAGAAACTGATTCGCACGACTGACCCCTGCATAGCTGCAGTGCCAGGCTGCGCTATCATTAGTACCATACTATCCAACCATTTCTGGAGAGAAGAAGAGATCATGTCATCCTCTTCTTGCTTCCAGCCCACTGGACACGAGATCTCTACCCCTGTATTTCCTGCTCTTCATGGAGCAGAGCATTTTCCAGCTTATGCTGGCTCAGGTGTTCATATTTGTGTTCTCTGCTCTGCTTTCCTTTTTTTGAAGCAAATCCCTGCACTTGGGTACCTGGGTCAATGGTTGCTACCACATCGTTCTCTGATCAGCCAGCACTTCCAATTGTTTTCCAGAAACATGGTAGCGGTAACATTTTCCTGATGTGCAAAAGGTCAGTGGTTCAAATGTGGAGGGAATGTTTTAATATTATTATTTCTCTTCCTCTGAAAGCACTTGACCACTTCTTTAAGCAAGTTGATCAGCCCACTGTTCCATCCTTTTGATCAATCAATCAATGACCAGTGTGTTTTTATGGAAACGGAAGTGTTTAAAAAGCAAGCTAATAGAACGTGCACTTCATCACAGAAGCTTAATGATTTGAAATGCAATATGGCAGTCTTAAACTTCAGTCCCAGAGCATACATTTAAAAAAAAAAACCTGGTTAACATTTAGCTCCTGTTTATATCAGTACAATAAATAAGTAGCGTTCCTGTTCTTATATACATCAACTCGAAAGGCAAGTTTAGAGTCACGTATCTTGCATCGTTCACTGGATAATGTATTTTTTTTAAGGTTAGGACAAGCTGTTTTACAGCAAAATTACACTTCTGTAGTTGAACATCAAAAGCAAACAAATACAGTCCTCTTGCGATATATAAATCGTGCCACAGAAAAAAATTTCGCCTCTGCTTGATTTTCATGTCAGGAGAATCAAGACGTAAAGCTTCTATTTCTTTTTGATGACTTTAACTACATTTTTCAAAATCACCGTATGCTTATGGTACCAAAAGCTTGTGCTCCAGTTCCTAAATTTGAAAATCTATTAAAAAGTCTATCCACAATCATTCGGTATTGAATGATTACTATTTATAACCTCCTGGTATATAAATACCAGGTACGTGGTATTTGTATACCATTATATATATATATATATATTTTACAACAAAGCAGATTTCAGAACTAAAAACAGAGCAGAGCCCTAACAATATGTAGTTTAAGGCAGTGGTGGGATTCAAATATGGGAACAACCGGTTCTCTGTGTGGATGCCACTTCCGGAAGTCCATTCTAGGCCTGGGCAACAAAAAAATAGCTACCGGTTCTGCTGAACTAATGCAAACTGGCTGAATCCCACCACTGGTTTAAGGCATGACACAATACAGCCCTATATATTTAAATAAATCGGCAGCAACGATTGGGCCATTCTGCCCTCCCCAGTCCTCCAAACCAGTTCAAATCTTCCTCCTGTTCATCTCCTCCTGCTGTGCTGGAATTGGGTATGTTTAGTTTAACAAAGAGAAGGACGAGGGGGGACATGATAGCAGTGTTCCAATATCTCAGGGGCTGCCACAAAGAAGAGGGAGTCAAGCTATTCTCCAAGGCGCCTGAAGGCAGGACAAGGAGCAACGGATGAAAACTAATCAAAGAGAGAAGCAACCTAGAACTAAGGAGAAACTTCCTGACAGTGAGAACAATTAACCAGTGGAACAACCTGCCTCCAGAAGCGGTGAATGCTCCAACACTGGAAGTTTTTAAGAAGAGACTGGACAGCCATTTGTCCGAAATGGTGTAGGGGTTCCTGCCTGAGCAGGGGGTTGGACTCGAAGACCTCCAAGGTCCCTTCCAACTTTATTATTATTATTATTATTATTATTATTATTATTATTATTATTATTATTATTATTATTATTATTATTATTATTATTATTATCTACCCTCCACTGCCCTGTTGGGCAAAGCATGTCATCCCAACAATGTCCCCTCCCCCCCATCTGAGCTTCTGAACCTTTTTCATTTTTAGGTCACATTCTGTGCAGTTGTTGGGCAGCTTACAAAACAATCCAAGTGGTTGCCATGAGGAAAACTTTCCAGCTGAGAACCTGCCTTTCCTTCTGTATTTAAAACCCTCTTGCAAACTGTGCCCATGAAAGGAAAGCAGGTTGGCATTTCTGCAATCACACGCTTTCCCCAATGTTTCTAATCATGGCTGCCTGTTCCTATGGCAGCTGGAAAGGGGAAGAGGAGGAGGTGCACGTTAAACAATGCCTACAGATAGGAACCAAGAACAGGATGCTGAAGCCTACAGCCAGGCAGTGAGTAAGGCAAGAATTCTCGCCAAGTTAGCCAAATGAATCACCCACTAGCTATGCAGAGTTGCAGGTTTACACAAAAGAAAGGACCAACTTTGCTCCTAGAAACCAATAGCTTGGGTGAAGTAATGCATCCATTGAATTCTTAAAGATGCTTAATCGCTGCCTTTTCTATATTGCTCGCTGACAAGGCCATAAACAAATCCCAAAATAAGAACCGTAACCATTCCTACTTCTTCTTCAAGAATATCTTGAAGCTTAACTTTAACTTCTTTAAAGTTAAAGAACTCCATCCTGGAGCAAATTCATATATTCACTATAAAATAAATGTGGCCCCAGTGTCTACATTTCATACTAGCAGGATTCAGGCATTGTAAAAAGTCATGGTTTGTTTTGTTCATAATTATCATGACATAGGAACATGGTTTATGACTTATCCCGTAGTATGAACCTACTGTATGATGGATTGTTCAACAAACAAAGATCGAGGAAGAAAAGGATTGATATGATATGTGAAACGTGGGAAACTCAAAAGTATATTAGAATCCTAAAATTACCGGTACTGACCATTTACCGTACCTTAATATAGTTTTAACTATGCTGGTAGACTAGTGACTATTAAACGTTATTAAATGGTCTGAAGATACGTTTAGGATTCCTCCCCAAATAATAAACACATATATTTTGAGTTAACTTCCGGATAAGTGTGAAGAGACTCTGAAAACTCGGTGAAAATCATGGGATTTGTCACATAATCTAATAAGCAATCCAAATATCTAGCCTCATGCTATTCACCATTTAATTATCATTTACATGCATTCATACACATAAGAATATTTCACACTGTTCTCCCAAAACTAGCAAATACACAGTTATTTTTACAGGCAAATAAAATCCCCCATGAATTCTAACCATCCAATGTCTGAACAAATGCATAACCAATCTACTACAAACAATATAGATTTGATTTTGTTCATTTATTATTAAGTGGGCCTGCAGCTTATATATTCCCATGAAAAGGGTTCAGGGGATTCTGCCAGACATATGTTCTTGTTCTTTTCCTAAAACGTACTCTGAAAATAGTTCTAGTATAACCATATGAAGCGAACTTTTCATTATGTCATTTTTTTTTATACTTTTCCCCGTTCCTTTCACAGCAGCCATAAATGACATTCAGTCTGCCCTTGATGTGTCCCTAGTGTTTACCTTCTCCAATATGGCAGAAAAATCTGATGTCATCCGCAGTTGTTGTGCTATATTTCAGAGAAGTCATTAACCCTTCTCAGGAAAGCAGCTATGCAAAGAAAGGAAAAGGTATGGGAAGGCAGATGCCTCCACAACCTTGTATGTGTGCATGTGAGATTGCCATCAGTATTTCTAATGCCTAGCTCATAAAAGCCAGGGAAGTTTAAACATGTTACATAGATAAAAAGTTATGAAGTTTTGCTCAGATCCATTGAGCATTGGTACGTGTGCCAAGAAAAAGAGGTATCGTTTATCTAAACTGAATCTGACATCTGGCATATTGTAAAAACAATATGAATCATTAATCTGGATATCAAACAGTGTTTCACCAGTGCAAAGGCAGTGCCTCTTCCCCCTTTTCCTTCTCTCTCTCTGTCCAAAGAATTGGAAATCCATGCTTTGTAGTCTGATTTTAAAAACTTTTTTTTTCATATGCATTTGATATGAATTACGAATGAGCCTTAACAATTGCAGTAAAAATACCCTAACCACCAGATTTCCACTAATGCAATGTTTCAGCTTGGTGCTCTATGGATTCATCCCTCTCTTACATAGCCAACCTCAGATCAGGTGTTTAATGCATATCAAGTGATGGTATCAAGGCAAGACTTCAGGCAGAGCTCAAAGACCAACCACTCACCAGAATAAGCACCCCTAATATATATTACTTGAGAAATTGAAATCACCGATTTCAATAATATATAACCTATTATTAGGTTGACTTAAACCTTGAATTCACTAGGTGTCAACCCTCCCAACTTGGTTATTTGGAAATGAAAGACTCTTGGAATCATTATTAGCAAAACTACACTTTACTAAAGCCAAGTGGTTACAGAAGAAGCAAAGCTAGATCTGAAATCTTCACACCCAAAGCATATGATTAACTTTTCCCTTGTTCCCACCTTTACCCCCCCCTCCGGTTATCGATGAGTGTCCAATTAGGTGCTAACAAATTGTTTGGGTAACACTCGCTGTCTTCATGGGGTAGATGGTTCTGCATTCCATAGTGTAACTTTGGAACGGCAGGCAGCTCTCACGGGACGGCATGATGTATAGTTTCAATTCCACTCATGCTAACCCTGCCCACTTATCCCACCCAGCAGCTGCCCCCCCCATTGACCAGGGCAAGCTGACAGCAGGCAATGTATATTGTACAGTGGTGGGTTTCAAATATGAGAACAACCGGTTTTCTGTGTGGATGCCACTTCCGGAAGTCCATTCTGGGCCTGGACAACAAAAAAACAGCTACCGGTTCTGCCAAAGTGGTACGAACCGGCTGAATCCCACCACTGATATTGTAGCAGGGGGGCAGTCCTGACACTAGGTCTCTGCTAAGTATGTTTGGACCTAGAACCGATCCACTGTGAATTAAATGAAGGATATCCATGGAGGCATCAAGTCTAACCAAACCAATAAATGATGGTCAGCTTGTTGATCAGCATGTCATTGAGAAAGCTTGTTGCATTCTTTACACAGAGCCCATATTGACAAGTAGTGACAAAAGAAGAAAAGCTTAACAATCCTATACTTCTCTCCCTTGCCTTGCTTCTTATGTCTATGTCCAGGCTACTGAAGCCCTTCATTCTAGGAGAAGATGTTAATCCTTTTCTCTTATGCCCCTTCACTGTTGTTAATAAACCAGCCACAGGAGAGGGAATGAAAATAAATATGGAGATGCTGCACTGTAGAGCTAAACAAAAAGGACATTTCAGAACAAGTTCAAAGGTTAAAGCTTTTCCAAAATTACCAGTTCACTGATCTTCAGTGCAACCTGATGTGGCTACAAATTTACAAAATATTATTGAGAAACCTCTACGTCCTATCGAGTGTGGCCTTGAATTATATGTGTGTCACTGGAAGCTTTTAACCCAAACAATTAAAAGTAGAAATATTACAAGCATGATTTGTTTCCCTTATAAGCAGAACTTCTACATTTTTTTAAAAACAGGGCTGTTTTGACGTTACACAGTTAATTATCTTCTATCTAAGACTTCAGAGATTCTCAAGGGAACTGGTAAGTGATGCAAACTCACCATTCTCTTTGCATCATGGGCCCTTGAAACTGGTACCTGCTACA
The DNA here is from genome assembly GCF_001527695.2 of Protobothrops mucrosquamatus. Classification (NCBI taxonomy): domain Eukaryota; kingdom Metazoa; phylum Chordata; class Lepidosauria; order Squamata; family Viperidae; genus Protobothrops; species Protobothrops mucrosquamatus. Next base: position 593,056 of record NW_015386620.1, on the reverse strand, counting down.
GAGCGCAACAAGCAAGCTTCTTACTCAACAAACATCCCAAGGGCATCACAATCAATAATTTCTAAACGAAAGAAAAAGTCACAGAACTGAAGTTTACTGGAAAGCAGATCTAAAAAATTCCTTGATAAATGTGCCATTTGGAACAAAAATCTATACTGATAAAAAAAGTTCTTTATTCCAGTTCACAAAAAAATCTCAACCAGTAACCATGCAAACTTTCCCCCAAGCCACAAATTTCTTAGCAGCAGCTAAGATTCAGATGCCCATCATTCTTTTAAGATACAAAAGACAGCAGTGATGTGTGTGTGTGTGTGTGTGTGTGTGAGAGAGAGAGAGAGAGAGAGAGAGAGAGAGAGAGAGAGAGAGAGAGAGAGAGAGAGAGATGATAGAAAAATTCCTGGGGGGGGGGAAAGCTTTAGCTAGGGTGAAACAAGGTCCAGAGAAATGATTAGTCATTGTTCCAGGCAAAGAAGGGCAGGTAAGGTACAGGGTTGATGACAGATATATCACTTATTGAAAGAGAAAATGACCTTGTGTAATTAATAAGAGGTAGCTCTGTTTTTAGCTTCTTTTCCATTTCAGCTTTGCATACGAATGTGGTTCAGTAAAATAAAGTAACAATTTGCTTTCAGAGGACCTTGTGTTGTATGTCCTTTTATCCCGTCTTGCACATTACATGGATAAAGTTTCTTAACATTTGGTCCAAGATCTTCAAAGCCTTGGCTACAGATTGTATCATGTGCGTCCTATTAACATTAGAAAGGGAAATCACATGTTAAGCCCTTCAACCATTTTGGATAATGTTATTCCCTTTCTATTATTCTAAACAGGAAAAAAAAAGCTACATAATTTTTGCAACTATGTTTTAAGCGTTCTTTGAAATTTCCTTTTAACATAATAGGGGTTTTTTATTATATGTCTTAATTAATTGCTCACAACATTTTGTTTCATTTTTTTAAAAAACCCAGATGGTCAGGAGATTAATGTTATGTTTTGTGTGGGTGTTCTCTGGGGAAGCCAGCAGAGAGGACTGCAAATGGCGACCACACAATTGCAGGGCAACTGGCAACCAGTCATAAATGCGAACAGGTTGCCAAGGGCCCAAAATATGTTCATGTGATGGAGGGGGGGTGCGGGTGGCACAATGTTTCATGATGCCTGGAAGTACTTTGTGAGCTATAAATCACTTGTTCTGAGGCCATCATGGCTGTGAATCATTGTTGAACGATCGGTTGTAAGTCGAGAATTACCTGTACAAAGAAGCATGTGACAGATGGCGGAGAAAGTAGTACAGGTAGTCCTCAACTTACAACAGTTCATTTAGTGACCATTCAAAGTTTCAAGGGAACTGGAAAAAAGTGACTTATGACCATTTATCACACTTAGGACCACTGCAGCATCCCCATGGTCACGTGATCAAAATTCAGACTCTTGTCAACTGTCTCATATCTATGACGGATGCAGGTGTCTCGGGGTCATGTGATCACCTTGTGTGACCTTTTGACAAGCAAAGTCAATGGGGAAGCCAGATTCACTGAACAGCCGTGTTACTAACTTAATACCTGAGGTGATCCTCTTAACAACTGTGGCAACTAAGGTCGCAAACACCTGCAAAACTCACTTAACAAATGTCTCACTCAGCAACATAAATTTTGGGCTCAGTGGTGGTCATAAGTCTAGCTGTATTACATGGATCCTTAAAGAAAGGATCTGTCTTGTATAAAGATATAAGCCAACTTTGATACATTATTGTAAAATGCATCTTCTGTAATTAGGAATATATATGAGTACTATTCTCTAGTGACACTCAAGGACAATTTACATTGACGTTTTACAGAAAACAGGAAGGGAAATGATGAATCCACTCCAAATTTATTATTTCCTACTGCAAGGGAAGACTCACTGAACTTGACCAGCCTTCTTATCCCTGCACAATCAGTTAATTTCTATAGGTGGAATACTATGAATCAGAAATAATGTGCCTACTCTGGACATGATCTGGGCAATAGGCATCTTTGTAAGAAGAAGTATGCAGTCCTGCACGTCTTTGTGTGCCTCCCTATATGGTTTTGGGGGGTTTTTTTTGCACCATTCTGTATCTGTGGGTTCCCATGCTCTTGTCTCCACGTGCAGCTGAGTCAACTGGTTTTCAAGAGCTTGACAATGGTGCTGTGCAAGGGCCCACAAGTTGGGAAGTGCAGTTACACAATCTATAAACTGTTTATTATGCCTATGGAAAGAAGCCCAAAATTTACAGAATTGGTGTCCGCCAGGAGAGGCATGAAGGGGCAACCATTTGCACCATTTGCCTGATGATACTGAGATGTAAATGAAGTCATCATAGCTCCTAACAGATGTGTATAGTTTTATATTTGAGATACTGGAGTGGTTGTTCATACACTGCCATCCAAATGCACAATTTATTCTCCAACCGTAACTGACCACAACTATCTGAATAACGATAATTATGATTTTATTATCTCATAGCAATTACAGTCATTAGAAAGACGTCAAAAAAACCAAACCTTCAATTCAATTCAATTCAATTTATTTGATTTATATACCGCCCTTCTCCCTTGCGGGACTCAGGGCGGTGAACAGGCACATTAATAAAACAGCGATACCATAATATTTAAAAATATTAAAAACTAATTAAATTATTTGTCCTGTCCTAAAACCCACTATAATAATATAAAATTATACCCAATTTAAAATTTTAGAATTTNCTGTGGGAGCGGACTGGTCGAAGGGAGGTATGTGGCAGAAGGCGGTCCTGCAGATAACCTGGTCCACTGCCATGGAGCGCTCTAAAGGTGGTCACCAGCACCTTGAAGCGCACCCGGAAGGCCACAGGCAACCAGTGCAGCCCGCGCAGGAGAGGTGTCACATGGGTGCTCCTAGGAGCCCCAAAAATCCCCTGCGCAGAGATACTGAAAAATATATTCCTTGTTTGCCCCAATAGGTAAGAGCATACAAATAGAATTAACCAAGGCCATTTAATATGGCAATATATTTATATTTATTAAACTAATAAACAGGGAATTGGGAGCAGTCTGCCTTATGAGGCCTTTTCCCCCAGATTGGTAACGTTTGACTCACTTCCATGGCATACAGCACACTACTCAACCTGTTCTCCTGAAACAAGTTCTCCCTTAATATACTGCTTTTCCTTAGATCTCTTTTATAACTTTTGGGGCTGGGGCTGGTGGTTGAGGCTATGTTCGTTTATGATTTATAGACATCACTATGGCAATCTGTCATAATTGCAGACAGACTTTATATTGGCACTATGGTGGCTGGATTATGCTATAAATTGTCAGTGTGAATAGCACTGCTGAATGTGGTTTCTGTGTGCAGTGATGCCATGTATTCCAGTTTAGCAGCAGTGTAACTCATGGAACTGACTTTGCAACATTTTTCCCGGCCTTCACTTTTGATCTGGCATTTGCAGACTAAAATTTGCAGATGTCCTCCGTTTCTTCTCCTTTGACAATATGCGTTCTACGTCCACCATTTCCCTCTTATCTAAAGGCTAGTGTACCCCTATATTGCTGTAGAGTGCCGAATAACTGCAAAATTCTTATTATAAAACCACTACATTAAAGCGAGACGGGACATGTCCTCTTACAATGGCACCCTATGTTGAAATATAACCAGGGCTTTTTTTCTCATAGAACGCCCAGAACGGAGTTCCGGCACCTTTTTTGGATGGAACCTTGTAGGGTAGGCAAGGCGGGTTGTATGACATGCGTGAGTTCTGGCACCTTTTTTTTTTTTTTTTTAGAAAAAAAGCACTGAATATAACTTTAACCAAATAAGAAATCAGCTTGGTTCAAATCAAGAGAAATGAATGCATAAAAGACAAGCTCTTTTTCATTTGAGATTAAAAGGCCTAGAGAAAGAGTATTCCTGTGGTCAGTGTAGAGGCTGATGGAGAGATTATATCTGCTTAGCTTGCAAGAGAAAAACTTTGCCAAATGGACATTAGCATTTATGGAAATAAGAATATATACCCACAGGTTAATAAAAGAAGTGGAACTGGACCCTACCTTATTTTAGGATGAAACATTTTATTTATGGAATAATGCCCAAATGCTACAATGTGTCTTAGAAGATATTGTCTTCTAAGAATTATTGTCCTTATTCTTTTGTTGGTTGGGAAATATCATAAGAGGTTTCCTCCTGCCAATTCCTTTTTCATTCATTTGTTCTATGAGAAATGCTTCATATAATTAATGGACTTGACTGAATTCGGTAGGATGTGGTCTTTGAGCTCGATTTTGTAACCATGAAGTTAAAACATTCAAGTCCATTGTTTGGTGATGGTGGTGGTGGTTCTTTTTAAACTGCCACTTCAGAAGGCCCATACTGGCCTGTAATTACTGCTGATTCATTTTGGTCTGGTCTAGCCGCCACGACTCATCTTTGAGATTTGCCAGTGAATGCAACCAGACCTTTGATCCTTGTAATGGAGAAAATTGGAGAGCTTGCAATTAACTTTGCATCTAAAGGATTGGATATGTCTGCAATCCATTCTGATTTGTCTGTGACCAGATTCATCAGTATAACAAGGAAAGAAAGGGTGGGTGGGTCACCATTTAGAACAGGAGTCAGTTCTAATTTAGTTGGAAGACAGATATCAAAACAGTTATGCTCCTAGTTGACATCCTTTCTCTTAGATAGGAGCATTGTTACAAATTATGAAGGTGGGTAAGGTAAAGCTTCTTCAGAAAAGCTCATCTTTTAATAATACTTTAGTAAAAGATTTTTTTGCATAAGCTAACCCCAGAATGGAGTTCTTGGTGCTTTCTGTCTGTCCAGCTCTAGCAAACAGTCTATAGTTCTAGCCAAGATTTTTTTCCCTTCCATCTGGTTTGAGAAAATAGGAAAAAACTTTGGATCTTCTTGCCCAAAGCAAGAAATTAATGAACCTTGCCTCAGTCCTGAAGCAGAGGGGTAATTGTGACACCATGCCATACTGCATGTAGGAAAAAGTTACAATCCTTTTTTACTCTACAAGCTTTGAAAGGTTATTTGAACAGAAATCACATCACAATAAAGATACACAAAGCAAAGTAGAAGATAAATAACAATTAAAACATAAGTATAAACATTATGAAAAGGGACTTTTGGCAGCAATTCTTCCCATTCCTTCTGCCACTTTCTAAATATTTGTGCTATACTTTGAATATTAAAACATCGACAGTTGTTTCTAGTCTCTATGTAGCTCCTTTCATGAGTTGCTTTTACGGTAATTGGCCTCTTAACTCCTTTCCTAAAATCCATATTGCAAATGCATGAATTCACCTCACTCCCACTTTCTTCATAAGAAAGTCATTCCTGCTTGAATTTTGTATTGTACTGTATATTATGAATATACAGTATGTCTTCAGTTTTGCCATTGCTGCAAATTCTGCAGTGTTGGTCTCCCAATCTTGTATATCAGCAAAGATTCACTTTTCCAATGTTGTGCCAAATTTCTTTTTGCAGCTATCAGATATATCTTGGTAATCCCCTTCTTACAACAACGAAGCCAAATCTGTTGATGTCAAAAAGGAGTTTATTGAGAAAAGAAAAATACAGGAAACAATGGGAAAATAATAAATACCAACAAGAATCTGAAATAAGACAAATATGGTAACTTAGCCATTGATTCAAGGAGCTGATAATTTTAGCTGAGTTTCACTTCAGGGAGGTTAGGAGATCATTTGAACTTTGTACTTGGAGATACAGCCATGCTGCTCCTTCTTCTGAACCTTTTTTTATATATATATAATCTGGATTATAAGTGAAAAATCAGCCTTTTGGGGGAAAACTGCTCTGGTTTTGCGAGTCAGGCAAAATGCTCCATATCTGATGTGCTGCATCTGGCCAGCAAATCAGAAAATTTTCTAGGTATTATCTAAGTATTACACGGGTTCAAGTAAGAGCCTGATGACAATTTGTTGTAAATGCTCAAATCTGGAATTAACCTAAATTAATTCTCCTTTGTGCTCATTTGACCAGTAATATTTGAAGTACCAACAGATTTTAAACTGTTAAGTCCAAAGAATTTTGTGATCCCATAAAGCATTATCATAACATGGGGACTGCAATTATATTTTTGGAATTTGGATAATGTAATGAATTTAGATGACCTCTTTTGTGTGACTGACTTGTTGAAAAGTGGAGTGACCTCACTTCACTTACTGTGTGTTCAAGATGTTCAGGCAAGATAAATGTGCCTTACGAAGCTGCTTTCTGAGATAATCTGGTAAATTCAGCTAGTACATAATGTAACAACCCAAGCACCAATTTAAACAATATCTGTATTATCCCTGCTTGCGGTGGTTGCCAGTTCATTTCTAAAGCTCATTTAAAATACTTGCAGCCATGTTATTTGAAAGTCTGTCCTCTTAAGGTGAGGAAAAGAGCCTCCTTCATCTGTTCAGGTTTTGAGAGCAGTTAGTTTTAAAAGCACAAATGGGGACAATTTTTTTTCTGTACTGAGTTTGTCTCTGACACCTGTGATCTACATTTCATTTCAGGATTTCTGGAAGCCCCAAAGAACACCCGTTTTTTTCTTCTGGGGATAGCATGACTGCAGCTGTTTATGGGATTTGTGCATTTTTCGGCTTGATTTGCTTTTATATCTGTCTTTTAATCATTATTTTTATTTATAATCCTATATTTTACCTCGTGCACTAGCTTGTTTTAACATACCAGATAAAATAAAGGCAGCCTAAACATTTTCTAAACACATAAAGATAATTCTATGGTTTGGAAAATGAACGGTTTCTGTCAAAAACCGTTTCAAATTAACTTTATAATTTTTGTTTAGTCTGGTAAGAACTTCCTTTAATAAAGGCTAACCGAAATTAAGCATGTGTTTTACAAATCTGAAATTCAGAATTTCTATTTGATCTGCTTAGATTTCTCACTGGTCAGAGAGAAGAATCGTCAAACACAACATAATTCTTTAAAATACAGCCGAAATGCCAATTATGAAATGATAGTAAACATAAAAGAGTCTCTATGAACTATTTACAGGTAAATCAGATCAGGAGGAAACAAAACAAAGGGACCTTAATTGTTGTCCAGCAGTATTTTGGTATTTCAGCAACACCACAGTTCTGATGTATCAGTGAAAGCAATTCAGAAAGCCGGAAGGCCTATGCATTTGCATTACCATTGAAATTCACTGTATGCCTTGTCATTTGCTTTGACATTCTTCTTTAAGTGATAGTCTGCCAACAAACTGCCAGAGAATCCCTTCAAATGGAATTTCTATTCTACCCCAGCTGGCTGTGGTGCAACCAAGCTGCCGAAATCTAAAAGAAATGGTCAGTGGAAGTTAATTTTAAGTACAGAAAATCCCTGTTCTGAGCCAGGTGTACCACATAATCCCATGAAGATGCAGTTGCAAAATAATGTACAATGTTAAGGGATTGGGTTAATGAATGGTATCAAAAATGAAATCACACAGCTTCCTTATAAATAAACAAAGAGAAGGGAACTGAATGAAGCACTTTGCTTTGGGTCTTTAGTTAAACACAGTCAATGTGCTTCCTCTCTGAATATCACAAATTGATTTAACATTACAATATCCATTGGGCATCATTTAATCAGGGTGCAAAGTCATTGTAGAGGAATTAATCTAAGAAATGTAGGTATTTGTGGAAACTATCCTACTATTTATTGTAGATAACAAGGCGATATGCATATTGCTCCCTCCTCTTATTTTTGTTCACAGCAACAACCCTGTGAGCTAGGCGGGACTAAGAGTGACTGGCCCTAGTATTAAGAGAGCTGCAAAGCCAGATTCAAGTCTGTGAGCCAATGAATGAAAAGAAATTTCTGCACAGAGTGCCTGCAGTAATAATCACATTCCTTAGGAGCCTGACTCAGCAGCCTTTAATAAACCTAAATATAATCTATACAAATTAAGATCTCACTCCCATGACTCATACGTGGGAAGCAATTCTTGATTCCCAGGAGAAGTTTCTATAAAATCTAATGGTTATTTGTTAATTTATATGCCACAATTCTATCCAGCTCAGATCCCCAAGGCATTTCATATAAAAATACTGTCAGCCCAGTAAATGCACTGTTGACACATTTCTTGACATGAGAAGGGCAGCTAATCAAGCTATGACAACAAAGCAGAGAGCCACAATTGTGATAGCCATGAATCACCATGCAGGGGCTACCAAGAAAAAAATTAATAATGCAGAATCTTTTAAGTTACCTACAGATGTTCTTATTCCATGTTTCCTTTGAGAGAGCTACATGAAAATTCATGAGATTAGTCCGTTTTATTTTTAAAGCAATCATCTGTTGCTGGTTATAAAGAGACTGTGATTTGTTCAGAGCTATCTGATAGTCACACCCATGGGATTTCAACAGCAGGATCCAGAGCAAACAGCTGTGGTCTGGCCTGTGTTGTGTTTCAAAGCTATCATTATAGATGGTCAAAGGATAGCATTGCTCAACAATAGTAAAGTAACCTAAAAGGCCAATAAGAGAAGTTTTTAATTCTGATTATTCTTGACTGGTTGCCTATTTCCCTTTAAGATTAATTATTAATAATATTATTAAGCGTATCAATGTACAAAATGCAAAAGAAAATGAAAATAGTGGGAAAATGGGTGAACGGAACGGAAAGAGAAGTGTAGGGGAAAGGGGGGAAAAGAAAGAAAAACATTGACTTCCAACTCTTCTTCTTCTTCTTGTGCCATATCTGTTATCAGACGTTGGCGATCATGTTGGCGATCCTGTTTTTATCAGCAGCCGCACGAAAAAGTGCTTCTGAGTTTTTCCAAACAAGTCCCTTAGATTTTGAAGCCATGATGTTTTCTTCTGCCTGGACCTCATTTGCCTTCCATCTTTCCCTGGAGGATTAAATGGAGTATGCCATATTTTTCTGGGTGTTGCATCACGTGTCCGAAATAGTCTAACTTTCATTTTTTAATTGTTTTGATGATTTCCCTTGGCTTTCCCAGGCAGCTTCCAACTCTTAGCACAGTAAAATAAAATAGTAACATTATAGCCTCAACTTTTTATTTTTATATACTTAATATGTACTAGTCATTTTCTATAACAACAAACGTATCTAATCAGCAAAACCCAAACTTTCATTTTTTTTTTCCATCTCAAGCACAAAACCCAGAAGCAGTTTCCAGGTCAAAACAAAGTTGGATGTGTTCTTTTCTTTGATTAAAACAGTTAATTTAGCCATCCCTCCTAATTCCATCAGTTTTTCCAGCCATTTATCCATTCTGGGAATTCAAGCATCCTTTCCATTTTTGTGCATAAAGCATTCTTGGTCCTGTTAACGTATATAACAGCAAATTTTTCTTTCTACTTTTCTTACATTAAAACAACACAATCAATACATATTTTTGAAGAAAAGGAAAAGGAAAAGAACATTCTTCTTATCTGTTAAAAATCTGAACTTTTATTTTCCAGTGGTTGCCAAAGGTAAAATTACATCAAGTATGGATGTTTGAAATACTTAGCTGAGAGGCCACCAGAAAAGCTAGCTTTATAGACTAAGCTAAAAGCTAAAAAAATATGAGGCAGTCAATGGCAAAGCACATCTGCACTGTTGTGTGTAACTGTCTAGACCAGGGGTTGGCAACCTTGGCTCTTTTATGATTCGTGGACTTCAACTTCTAGAATTCCTGAGCCAGCTGGCTCAGGAATTCTGGGAGTTGAAGTCCACGAGTCATAAAAGAGCCAAGGTGGCCGACCCCTGGTCTAGACATTAGGAGTTGAGTCCATGGTGAAGTTGCCAGCCTTCTACCTCCTCTGATTTAATATGGGTTATTCCTAACTTCATTTCATATTTCATGTAAACATTATCATTTGTCTTGCATCTTCCTGCATATTGCAAGGTTGCATTCTGTTTGTTCTTAAGATACGAAAAATATGGGGTTTTTTTTTCCTTATAATGCTATACAATAGACTAGCCTTTTGGTGCTTTCTTTTTAAGATCAGAACCATCCCTATGGGAGAACTAGACATGATTAGTAAGGCTCTTGTTCTACCCAATTGTGCATCCTTGCTCCAGATCCGAACTTGAACTTGGAGAGAAAATATTATTTTATTTTATAAAATATCCAGCATGAGTCTGAAAGCTCAGAAGATGAAATTTCTGGTCCTAGTGACCAACCCAGATTGCATCTTGCAGAAAATATTACGCCTGATCACTAGCTTGTTTTCTGGGTTTGGATAGTGCATAGAACCAATTGGGTTGGGTTCACACGATACACAAAGCCACAAAAACCAAATGAAGTTTAACAATAACCTGGTCGAGCATGTTTTGTGAGCACAGCCACTGAATGAATATCCACAGCAAACCTGTCATTCAAATTTTGCCTCTGTACTTATTCTTCAACTATTTTACTGCTTTGGGGGAAGGATGAGAATGTTACCCATTTTAAACCACCAGAAATAATTGATCCAGTCAATAGTAAGTGTTTGTGCTATGACATCAGAACTGTATCACGAAAAATGGTATAATCCTATTAGCATAAAAATAATAATAAAACTGACATCCAGTTATTTAGGCATAGCAGTTATGTGAGAACATAAAACACAAAACAGCTGTAAGTAAAGCATGATAGATGTTTTTAAGTAAGGAAAGAGCTTGCCAATAAGAATATATATTTTACCGAATGAAAGATGACCCGAGATTCACTCTGCAGTTACAACCCAATTACTTATAAAATGGGAGGAGGGAAGAGTTATAGGAGAAGAGAGGGAAGTGGTGATCAAATGGCATTTAAATGCTTTAACGCTGGAAAGTTGATCTTTGGATAATTATTGAAACCTGAGCCAGAAGTACTTTTCCCTCCAAATGAGAAGATTCTCTTGGGATTTTGCATCTACCATTTCTCTGTCCAGTAATTTGCTTGCATTAGCAAAGCACGTTTTTAAGCCCACAAAAGTAGAGCAAAAATAGAAAGCTTCGGCAAAGGAGGGAGGAATTATATTGCTGAAAAGTAACTCCAGATGTAGAAGATATTTGGCCTATATAAGTTCTGAACATTCATGAAAGGGAATGCTAGGAAGGTCTTCTTTAGACTGGAAGAAATTGGGATCTTAACATTCCTCCTGATTATTATTTTTTAAATAATAGTTCTGCAAAAAAGGACTCTCTACTGACTTTCTAGGTCAGTGGTTCTCAACCTGTGGGTCGGGACCCCATTTGGGGTCGATCAACCATTTCATGGGGGTCGCCAAACAAGGCTGTCCGCCATTTTTTTTGTCTGCCATTTTTTTTGTCCGCCCTTTTTTTTACCTTTTCCGGCAGGTGCCTTACCTCCCTTGGGCTGGGCCAGCTGGTGGTCGGCCTGCTCCATCTCTGCCGCTTGCCAGCTACGCCTCGGCCGGCGCAGGGGGCAGAACCACGCATGCGTGGCGCTCCCGGGCAGGGAAAGTCCTCGACTTACGACCGGTTGGGTAGTCCTCGACTTACGACCGGTTGGGGTCGCGGCATTAAAAAGGTTGAGAACCACTGTTCTAGGTGGTAAAGTGGTAATAGCAGAGTTCTCTAGTTAGTTTAGAAATTCTGGCTGGGAATTGTGGGAGATGTGATCCTTTTCTATCTATAGAGTCATTAGGTAGATGGTGGGCTATATTATCTTTTCTACTTTTAGGAATAATTCATTGTAGTATTCTATTTCCAATTACATTAAAGCCATTTGTAGGCTAAGCATCAACATGGTGGCTATACTATGTAAGTAGCTGGACATGAAGATTAGCCTTAATATTTTTACTGCTCATAGCTTGCTGGATGGATAATTTGGCAGCAAAATATGCTTCTTCACTGAATGCACACCATACATCATTTTAAGCTCCAGTGTCTTTTATAATTATACTCTGCTTATCACAGGTTGTTTCATATATCACTTGAAACCGGCAGACTTTTTTTCCAATTATATTTTTTTCTGAATAACTAGTTTCCCCTCAAGGTCTTTTGGTTAAATAGGACTATGGGTTTACTGCTCCTCTAGTCAACTGAAGTACAGGTGGTCCTCAACTTACAATAGTTCATTTAGTGACCGTCCAAAGTTACAATGGCAGTGAAAAAAGTGACCTATGACCATTTTTCACACGACGGTTGCAACATCCCTATGATCACATGATCAAAATTCGGATGCTTGGCAACTGGTTCATATTTATGACAGTTCCAGTGTCCTGGGGTCCATGTGATCACCGGCAACTTTTTGACAAGCAAAGTCAATGGGGAAGCCAGATTCACTTAACAACAGTGGCAAGAAAAGTCATAAAACGGGACAAATTTATTTAACACGTTTCACTTAGCAGCATAAATTTTGGGCTCAATTGTGTTCGTAAGTCGAGGACAACCAATATAAGGGTTTCACTTGCAGCTTCCAAATAACCCCTAGGATTCAAACTTACAACATTCTCTATGCTAAGCAAAGATCTTAATCCTTGTGCTATGTCAGCAGTGCTGATAAAGAGAGGTATAGAATTAATCAGGGTAAAATAGGGTGCAGCAATGACTGTTTAAAAAAGAAAGCTTCTCACTGTACATGCATTTATGGGCATTTTGATGGTTTGTATATAAGATTTCAATTTAACAGTATATATGTCCAGCAAGCTTCTTCTGCCCCACCGCAAAGAAGATAAAGGTGAATTGTTCAGTGGGAAAGTGTAGTAGTCTGCAATTCAGACTGAATATCTTGCATAGTATTGTCCAAATGCCTCAATATGGAAAGGTTTTTCTTAAACCAGCTTAGAATCTAGTTGTATGAATGCAGGACCGGAGCAGCTTAGTGCAGATATGCTTTAAGAATGGGAAGTCATATTAAAATGTCATTTTTTTTACTGTTAATCTACAGTCATGTGGAAGCAAATTACTATTTAGAATTATGAAGACAATAAGGATCTTAGTGTCTTACAATCAAGTTATATAATCAAGTGAAGAAAGGATCCCTTAAATATTAGTGAAATCTTTAGTGTCATGAATTTGATCAACCTTGTAGATCTCGATAAGCAGTGACTATATTTTCAACTGCATTTCCTGACTTAATTGTTTCAAAATAGGCCACTTTTGTTTGCAACAACACCCTCTTACCTCATTCCCAGTTGTTTATCTTTACCTTCACAACAGGAATCAAGATTCATTTGACTTACATTTGACTTTACATTTCTGCTATTGTCTTTCAAAGACTAAATCATTAAAATCCTTCAAGGAAGAGGTTACAAAAGTGTTATGTAAAATTAAGCAAAATTTAAAAGTATAATGAGAAATGTAAAAGATTCTTCAAAGGCAATGACATTGCCTGATGCAGGAAAAGGATAAAAAAAACTGAAGATGTAATAGCTGTTGTTGGGTAGCAAATTTTAACCAGGTACATATAAAATTTAAAAAGAATTCAGTGGCAGTCTTAAGTGCAAGCATTGCACTAAGAGAAAACATATATGAGAGGAATATACCAGCAATGTGTCTTCATCACAATATCATCAACTGATATATTTTGATAGTGACTAATTTCAGCTCTATCTGATTCTTCCTTTGACTCTTCTGGTTTGGGGTCTGACCCATATCAACAATATTACAAATCACTTCCTGTAAATTTACTATACCATCCCTAAAACAGCTGGACTGGTGTGTTCCAGAAGACAAATGAAATATTTTATCTTCGAACAGTTACTTTTTCACATAACTAGGTCATATAACTAGCATACAAGTTCTTCAAAAAGAAAAGCTGGAGATCAAGAGATCATCCACAGAGCAGCAATACATTTTCCTCTGTTCTTAAGGTGCCAATATAAAAGCTGCTGTCCCCACAGCCTACTTAATAATAATAATAAAGTTGGAAGGGATCTTGGAAGTCATCTAGTCCAACCCCCTGCTCAGGCAGGAAACCCTACACCATTTCAGACAAATGGCTGTCCAGTCTCTTTTTTAAAACTTCCAGTGTTGGAGCATTCACAGCTTCTGGAGGCAGGTTGTTCCACTGATTAATTGTTCTAACGGCCAGGAAATTTCTCCTTAGTTCTAGGTTGCTTCTCTCTTTGATTAGTTTCCATCCATTGCTTCTTGTCCTGCCTTCAGGCGCTTTGGAGAATAGCTTGATTCCCTCTTCTTTGTGGCAGCCCCTGAGATATTGGAACACTGCTATCATGTCCCCCCTCGTCCTTCTCTTTGTTAAACTAGACATACCCAATTCCAGCAACTGTTCCTTATATGTTTTATCCTCCAGTCCCCTAATGTTGTTCTTCTCTATACTCTTTCTAGAGTCTCAACATCTTTTTTACATCATGGTGACCAAAACTGGATGCAGTATTCCAAGTGTGGCCTTACCAAGGCATTGTAAAGTGGTATTAATACTCCACGTGATCTTGATTCTATCCCTCTGTTAATGCAGCCTAGCACTGTGTTGGCTTTTTTGGCAGCTGCAGCACACTGCCGGCTCATATTTAAGTGATTGTACTTTATACTGTGCCTCAGTTACAATGCTGGTATTAATGTTGCTGTTCTCAATTCAACAAACATTAGGGTGTGTGAGGGCAGTAACCACTGGGAGTCTCGGAGATGAAAGCAGTCTCATTCATTCATTCATTCATTCATTCATTCACTCACTCACTCACTGCATCTCCATTCCATCCCCATCCTAACTGATACATATGCTACACATAGGATGTCTTTTTTCTGCCTTTTCTTCTGCCCATTATTACAGTATGGAGGAACATGTCTGAAGAATCCTTCCTCCTTCTGCAAGCCTAGGCTCCACTGTATTTTCACCTTTTCCAATGCACCTCCAACCAAGGCGAGGGCCTTGCACATTGTGAAGTTGCAAGCAGCTCATTTCAAACACAGAAGATCAGCTTTGAGACGTGAGCATATTTTCCTTCAAATCCAGCTACATTCTAATAGAAGAGGCTCGGCAAGACCACCGCACCAAGGCTAAGGATGAAATGGGTTTTTTTCCACATAAATCCGACGCCAATAAGTGCATGCATACCTACACACCCCTTTTAGCATAAGTCCACTTCTCTCCTCCTTCCCTCTGACAATTTTATTTAACACATTATAGCAGTGGTTCTCAACCTGTGGGGGTCGCCAAGCAAGGCTGTCCACCATTTTTTTTGTCCGCCATTTTTTTTGTCCGCCATTTTTTCCCCCTTTTCCGGCGGGTGCCTTACCTCCCTTGGGCTGGGCCAGCTGGTGGTCAGCCTGCTCCGTCTCTGCCGCTTGCCAGATACGCCTCGGCCGGCGCAGGGGGCGGAACCACGCATGCGCGGTGCTCCCAGGAAGGGAAAGTCCTCAACTTACGACCGGTTGGGTAGTCCTCGACTTACGACCGGTTTAGTCCTCGACTTACAACCGGTTTAGTCCTCGACTTACGACCAGTTGGGGTCGTGGCATTAAAAAGGTTGAGAACCACTGCATTATAGGATAAAAATAATAGCAGGGTGCAGCTCCAACAGCTGGAAGTTTTGTCCGCTGTGGCATAAAAGGAAACACGCACTGCAGATGTTCCTTCCCAGTGAGAAAGTCCTTCTCTCTTCCATTCTGCAGTCCTGTAGCATTAAAGTATGATCTCCTCCTCCTCCTCCTCCTCTACTTCTGCTCCCTTTGCTTTTGCAATGGAAGAGGATGATGAACCCATGTCTAACAAGAGATGGGCAGTGCAGTCAATCTATCCATTTCTGCACATTCGAGTATTTTTGTTATTATAGCCTGGTCAGATGGTAAATTTTCATTTTTCCAAAATTGGGCAAATATTATTCTTGCAGCTGTCAGCACATGCAATATTAAATACTCATTCTCTTTTCCATAATTCAAACCTAATATTCCTAACAAACAGAGTTCTGGTTTAAATTCTATCTGTATTTTAATCATCTCTTCTAGCCACATATGAATCTTAAACCAAAACCTTTTAGCATTAGGACACATGGGGAAAATTTTATTATTGGTTAGAAACACGCTAGAATGAGAAAAGGTTATGAAATTTAAAGAGATAATTGATCATTTGTATTTATATTCCATGATTATTTGTATGAACTTGTTCTTATTTCCTCTTCTTCTTCTTCCTCTTCGTATATTTGTGATCTTAAATAATATGGTAAACTATAATTAATATGTAATATATTATTATTTTAAAGTGATTATAATTAATTAATACTAAGCATTGTTAAGTAGTGAAATGAATGAGATCTATTGACTAATTTGTGATTTACATGATTATATGGAAAGTTGTTTAATAATAGAGTAATTATTAAGATTTAATATGTAAACCCGGACTGGTAAACTTGCTGAAGTGATGTTACTTTCTGGGATTAATCCCACTTTTGTGTTACCCCTTTCCCCTGGTCTAACCTTTTTGTATGTTTCCCGT
>NW_015386620.1:496154-574801 GCF_001527695.2 Protobothrops mucrosquamatus | reverse complement strand
GAGAGGGAGAGGAAAGAAGCATAAAATAATTCATTTACATTTAATTGTAATGGTTCAAAGAATGTTCGGAAAAATGTTCGGCCCTCCAGCACGTTCACTTCATCCAATCTGGCCCTCTTTGAAAAAAGTTTGGACACCCCTGTCTTAATGGTTCATTGCTCTCTTCCCCTTCCTTTACTGGTTGACAAAAAGCAGCAGGGTATCCCCTCCTTTTCCTCTCAGTAGCTTTTGGAAAAGGGGAAATGACTTGCTGGAGACACCCGACTCTGAGGAGCAATCACAATGAACTTTTACCACGCCTTTTTTGCTAACTAGTAAACCAGGAAGCGAAATACTTAATGAATCACTTGAAATGCACATTTGCATGCTCAACATTTCCGGTGCCTTAAGGAACAAAAGAGGGGGAAAATAGAGAAATGTTGCAGCAAATCTTTTTTCAGTATCACACTGTAACTGCTGAATACAGCCAGAGGACCTTGGCAACTCTTCTTTGCTCCTACTCTCATTATGCAATTCTTTAGGTAAAGTGATTAATGTAGCCAAGGAAAGAAGAATGCTGCAAAGGATCCCTGCTTTTCCCCTGGTCCTGCCTCTCCCTCAAGTCAAGACAAAAAACGTTTGGCCTTTGTGGCACCCGGCCACCAAGTAGGGGTTGGTCTCATGACACACAATTCAAAGCAGGGTGGATCTCCAACATCTGCAAGCTCCTCCTCTATACATCTTCATTTGTCTGCATGGACTTCTCGGTGGGTCTCCAGTTAGAAGGAGGTTCTGGTGTGAAGAGAGATCTTTGGCAAACAGGTGTCGTTGTGCTGCAACAAGGAGGTTGCGTGGAACAGTCTGAAATGAGACAAAAAACCCACAAGCCTTCCTCTTGCAAAACTCAACAACTACAAGCCTGCGATTGTAAAACATATTTCCATTGACTGACTGCAGTGACCAGTTCATATCTACTGCTTCCTGTCTGGCTTATTTCCCTATTTAAAGTAAAATAAATAGAGTAGAGTAGAGTAGAGTAGAGTAGAGTAGAGTAGAGTAGAGTAGAGTAGAGTAGAGTAGAGTAGAGTAGAGTAGAGTAGAAGTCTTTATTGGCCAAATGTGATTGGACACACAAGGAATTTGTCTCCGGTGCATAAGCTCTCAGTGTACATAAACGCAATAAGTGATAAATCATGATCATAGTCATCGTAAAAATACATTCATCATAAATCATAAGATACAACACTTAGTGATAGTCATAGGATACTATGTATTCTCTGATACTATAGGATACTCTGTACTCTCTGATGCAAGGTCTTAGGAAATACTTGGGAATTTGGGGAGAATATAGGTGGAGCCTCAGTGTTCCCCAATGTTTTGTCTTTTGGGTTTTGTTTTGTTTTTACCAAATTAGTATGGTTGTTTTGCCAGAACTGCCAGTAAGGAAATTTAAGTTAATGGATTAAGGTGTTGTGGAAACAGGACTAATCTATCCTTCTGGGACAGTCTTAGGTGACAGTATAAGGAGATAAGGAGTGGCTGTTCTTGTGCTTGGCCAAGCTGTCATTTGGATCAGAAAATGTCAAGGTGTCTTCTGAGTATACCAATAAACTAATTATTGCCCTTGCTTTCAGTTCAACAAAAGCTAACATGAGGACGATATATAGTAGGAGATTATTATAAGAATATAGTTCATTTAGGGACTTTCCTACGTAATAAAGTTACGTTCTCTAAGACGTTAATGTTTTAAGGTTAATTAAAAGAGTTCATCAAGGGATAGCTTCTGTTTCGTACCATTACAAAGGATTACGAAAGTTGTCATGTCATGTTAATCTAAACCTAAAATGACAAAGATAGTCGGTTACAATCAGTGTGCACAATACATTGATACGAAGATGTAAAATATTTATTTTACAGATAACCTAGGACAGTGGTGATTTCTCAGTACTTCACTATAACATAACCTGAATAGCAAGAAATGTGAAAGAAATTTATTGAAGCTACCTAACCTATCATCTGCTATAGGAATAGCATCCACACAGCACCCATTTATCTCTTTTAATTTGCCTCCTGTTTATCAAACATCCAATTTACAATCTGGATTATACGGTTGTCTATACTTAAACAGCCTAAACCAGATTTATCATAGGTGAAGTATTTTGTCTTTTATTAATTTATGAAATGTGTATGGCTATCCAACTTAACACATTTGTGACTCCAGGTGATGTACATCAATATAAAACAAACATTCAGCTATAATTAAATTGCTACAACAACAATTAACAGATAATCAGGAACTCTTATCTGTAATACATCTTTTAAGGGAGTGGTGCCTCGACAAAGACTGTAATTATTTGTTCTGTGTATGAGGCTTTTGGTGAAGGAAATATCTTCCAAAAATGACTTATTTTCTAATCACAGAGCATTTTTACTTGGTCCCATTTTGTTTTAATACTGATTTATTTTCAGCAGAAATGAAATGTCCTTGTAATGCCTTCCAGAAGGCCATCTGCAACAGGTTTCCTGGCAGAAAAAGAGATCGTGGAGCACAGTTAATCCTTTTCCAGCAGTGCTCTCTTAATATCATGTAAGGCTTCAATAGAGCAAAACTATTTCAAAACTAAAATCCATCTTTCATTGTCCAAGCCTAAGGTGTTTCAGCTGTCCTCACATAAGAAAATCTGGCTTTAGAGAAACAACACAAGAAATTTCAGTTCTTTGATCCAACAACAAAGCTATATTACTGTTTTTTTTTAAAAAAGTTTTTTTTTCCTGGTTGCTAGAGAGAAGCACATTTGAAAAACAGATTCCCAAACAGGACCCCCTTGAGGAATGGGATCCGTCTCCATCACTCTGAATGTGAATAATTCATACACATCATGCCACTACCAAAGCCCTAAACTTCAGTCAAACACTTTGCTCGCTAAACGCTCAGAAAAACCCTTAACCGTGCTTGCATTCCTGTTGAGTTTTATACCAGCTGCAGGGAGCAGTTAGAATGTTGTGTGTTCCTTTGAAAATAAAATTATGAGGCATGAATTATATTTTATACACATGCACACACATATAAGAGCTGGACAGTCATGATGCTCTTAGACTAGACTACCAGGCACAGGTTCATTGTCCCTTAATCTAAAAAGCCCATTAATTCACAGCACAAATTTGGTTTCCTTCCACAAGACCTCTGAAGAAACCATAAGCTGTTTTAGGAAGCAAAGAAAATGCTCTCACCATTGATTGGCAAGAAGAATTTGTTGCAGTGAGAAAAAAATGCCCAAGAGGGAGGAGATTTCAGCTTCTTGTAGTAGCTTCCACAATTAAAAACAACCCTGCTGAAGGGCAGTGAAGATGGATCTGGGGACCTACACTAGGGAATAACCCACTTTTGCTATAAAACATGCAGTCAAAGATGCATTTCTCAAAGGCATCACTGGGAAGGAGACCCAGAAGTTGCTCATATTCTTGGCAACATCACGCCTGGAGAGTCCAAAGTTTAATGGTCTGTGAGGATATCCTTGAAAGATAGGAAGAGGAACAGCAAACTAGACAAAGCTCAGATAACAGGTAGTTTAGCCCACAGAAGAAATGAGCTATTGGCAACATCTCAGAAGGGACCCTCTTTAGCTTCTTGTACCATAAAGGTGATGGATGAGAGATGTACCTTCAGACTTGCAAATTCTGTTACAGTAACCTTACAGTAACTATAGTGTTAGTACTCATAGTTGGTGCTTCTGGTCTGGTCTCCTCAAAGGGCTAACAAAGATCAATTCCTTTCTGCTATCCTTTCCCCAGCAGACAAAATTGTTTTTATTCAGGCAGGAGTTTTAAGTAAATGCAGGTTGGGGATTGGGCTGGGCATTATCTGTTTTATGGGTGTGTTTTTTCATCGTGCCTTAATTATATTTTTAATTGTATCTTTAATCTGCTTAGTTTTTCATTTTCCCTTTATTACTATACTAGCAGCCTTAAGCCCCATTTACTAATCAAAAGCTGGAATATAAATAAAATAAATCCTATCCAGGCTATGACACAACAAGCAGCTATCTGTGCAATTGGGTGAACCTGAAGGAACAACCAGGAGCATTAACCAGGTAGTATAAGAAGCCAAGATGTTGATCATGATTGAGGCCATAGTTAGGACTGAGGTCTCATGCCTTTTGAAAAGGGTTGTTTCTGTTAAAAAAAAAAGACAAGAAGGCAGTTGTGATCAAAAACTCACCTGTTTTTAAAAGAGTGGTGGTTCAATTTTTAAAAAAAATCAAAATGGTGGCTGCAACTACACTGTTAAAGCCCGATTGTTAAAGGAGAGAGCATCTATTACACATCTTGATTTTTTTTTATCCATACCATCACTACCACCCCCCTCCTGCTGACTATACTGGTAGTCATCTGTCTCCACCTAGTCCTATAAAAGCAGGGTTTTCATTATTCCAGCCCTATAAAAGCAAGCTTTTTTCTTTCATTTGTCTTGTTTTGAAAGTATCTTCCCCAAACACCCGAGCTCATATGGCTGGCTTTACAAGCTAAAAATTGCTTCTCAAACTTGGCAACTTCAAGATGCATGGACTTCAACTCCCAGAATTCCCCAGCCAGTTCTGCTAAACCATAAGACTTATAAACATAGCCTATCATGATTTTAAAATCTACAGTGGCTAGGCCCATAAAACACACTAAAACAAAATCTAACAATCAAATTATAGTATAGTTCATTCATCTAATTGTTACCTGTGTTTCATCTCATATTATTGCTCTTATTGTGTTATATTTTCTCTTGTAAATCTTGTATATGTTCTCCAAAGAGAATTATAGGTAGGCTGCTAGGAAGAGCGAATCTTTGCTGAATCTCCTTCTTTCATTCCCAGTTCTAAGGGGGGGGGGGAAATAAGAGTATTTTAGATTTCCTTATTTAATGTTCAGATACACATTATTTCAAAAACAACTTTGTGGAAAGCAGACCTGGGAACAATGACAAGAAGTTTGGCAACGCTACAGTTGTACTCCTGAGGAAGTCTTCAGTGAGAAATTCCTAGAAGCATTCTTGAAAATAAATACAGTGCTGGAACCCAGCATTTTGCTTGGCAGCATAACAGTTTTCCAAATATTGTTTTTAATTAAATATATTTTACAAAAACCAGGAGAGAAGAAAGCCTGTTGAGAGCTCAGGCATCTGCAGGCAAGGTGATTCACATTAGGAACCCCAGGCTTCTTGGGTTTGATCCCGTTGTGTCTGTCCAAAAACAGAACGGAC
The DNA here is from genome assembly GCF_001527695.2 of Protobothrops mucrosquamatus. NCBI lineage: Eukaryota > Metazoa > Chordata > Lepidosauria > Squamata > Viperidae > Protobothrops > Protobothrops mucrosquamatus. Next base: position 569,574 of record NW_015386620.1, on the reverse strand, counting down.
ATTGCTGGCAGATCAAATTCTTCCCATGGGTATAAACAGGAGAGAAACTCCATACTATTGGGGGAGGGACTAGAAACCACTTCCATGACATTGGCTTTAGTTCAGAGTCATGTCAGGAAATGAGGCCACACAAGCTACATTACTGTACCATTGGGGGAAGCCACTGAACACTTTGATATGATAATTGATTATTGTTCATTGATTAAAGCTGGCAAAAGAGCAGACACTAGCCAGATGACTTTTGAATTACAAAGCACAGAACTTCAAAGCATGCTTAAGGATTTGAGTTCACACAACAAACTTCCTTTTTTTTTTTTTTTTTACTATTTACAATGTGAAACAGACCACTGTGATGAATTAGGCGGGGGAGAATACACAGCAAGAACAACAGCAATTGGCACAGCTCAGAAATCAGGAACTCATCAGTCACATAAAGCTGGCTTTAGTGTAATCCAAGGGCTCTGATCATGTTCAAATGAAACACGGGACTGATTGACTGTGTCGGCAGCAGTTCTTATCAAGACCTGATTATAGCAGATACATCAGCAATTGCCCAAGAGAAGAGGGACCAGATATGCAATTTTCAAACAGAGACTGCTTTGCGTATGATAGTTTGTGTGCTTGGAGAAGGAGGAACAGACAAACTAAATTGTAAAACAGCCTTTCATCATCTCAGGTCCTCCAAAGAGCTAAGAATTCAGGGACGTGCTGATTAATATCATCATAGGTTCACTATCTTTAGTGATATGCCTGATAGAGGAACTATGCATTCCCATTGAATAAACTTATTTGCTCCAGAATTGCATGGTGATTGTGACCAACACCAGAAATTAGCATACAATAAAGGAAGGGATGAAGCAATTCACTCTGATGGTGTAAGCAAAATACATGGAGAACTAAGTTAGAGATTATCTCCAAATACATTTCCACACAATAGTTGGACCGTTTGAAAGCATCTGAATTTTTTTCTTCCAGACTAGTGACAAGTTCTTTGCTCCTTCCCTTTACTATTTTTGTGTACAATTTTGAAGTATTGTTTCAAACTAGTACTTTGGCTAATTTATGGTCATTAGCTACGGTTATTCCAATCTTTAAAAATTGTGATCCCGGTTTACTTGAAAATTATAGGCTCATCTCTCTGTGTTGCATTACATCCAAAATCATGGAAACAGTTATAATTCAATCAATTATTTGCCATATGGAGGGGAAAAACTTGTTATCCAGCAGTTTGGTTTTTTTAAAAAATTGTTGAGTAATTTTGTAAAATATTGTAATATTGTAAAAATATTTAAACATGTCTTGATCAAGGCAAAGTTGTAGATGTAATCTACATGAACTTCTGCAAATAGTACACAATAAACTGCTCTTGACACTAAATTCTTATGGTATTTCTGGATTTTTACACAAGTGGATTGCTGTTTTTTTGTCTAACAGGCTGCAGAAAGTTAAAATAGGCAAGTCAGTGTCTGATTCAGTATCAGTTAATAGTGATGTTCCTATTGTTTTAAGTTCTGTCTTTTCCTGATTTACATAAATGACTTATGTGATCAACTTAAAAGTAATTATGTCCTCTTTGCTGATGATGTAAAATTGTTTAATACTAAAAATTTATTTATTTTGCAAAATGACAATGGTCATGTTTTTGAATGGACATCTATTTGGCAACTTCAAGTTTTGGTTGAGAAATTATTAGTTTTACATATTGAAAAACAAAATCAGAATGCAAAGTATAAGTTAGGTGGTATTGATCTGGCAGATGACCCTAATGTTGTTAAGGACCTAGGTGTGATCATCTCTAATGATTTATTGTCTAAATAACAGCGTGGCTAAAAAATACAAAATTGTAAACTTAATTTTATGAAGATGACAATGATTATGATGATGATGAATTATATAATATTTTTATTAGAATATTTATGAAGACATGCCCTCACAATGTCATTTTCATTTGCATCTCCATGGTAGCTGGAGCCTGAATCAGACTGGTGGTAAAGGCTGACAAAGAGTTTGGTGGATGAGATACAGAAATTGATAGGTGCTACTAGGACTCTCAGGCAGGCAACATCAAGGGATACCCATCTGGACTGAAATGTCTTTGGTTCCCCTGGGGCTGCCAGCTTTACTCCTGAGATGGATCATCTCCATATTCAAAAATCCAAGGCTATGTGCTCAGGCTGCAATTAGTCATAAGAAAATATAGCACAGGAAAGAGTGCCAAGATGAACATATGGCTTGAAACATGTAGGATGAAAGACAGAGACACTAAAGATGCTGCCCAGCAGGCATGCATGTGAATGTGTGTTGGTGGAATCCGCAGTGACTTGGAAAAGAGGCAAATAGGATTTAGCACTGTGTTTTTTTATAGTCCCACAATCAACAATAGTCAAACTTGAAAATGTACTCCCAGGTTATAGCTAAGAGTACAATTTCATTTCATTCAATGTTAATTTCACACTGGTTTTCACATGCATCTTATCTGGGGAGACCCTTAGATTGGTTATCTTTTTTTGCCAAGGATCACATTACCTTAGAAGTAATCTGTCCACATACGATGAAGAATACTGAAGAAAGCAATAGGTAGGGCCCAAATCAAAAGTGGATTATTTTGGTGGCAACGACACTTTTCTTATTCTCAGAGAGATTTATGCTCTCTCTCCCACAGGCTGTAAGGAAGAGACAGGTAGCTTTTATCAGACATCTAAATCAATCTTTTGCAGAAGCTTTCTGAAATTAGTCTGAAGTCCAAAGATTGCTCACCTCTGTCCTAAATGATAAGCGTTTCAGCTGATGATGCATCACCCTTAAACTGGTTGCTGACCTCAGCTGAGATTCAAGGTGCTGTCCCATCACCAGTGATAAAGAACAATTCAATCTTGTAAATGCCAGATTCTCTAGGTGGAATTGTTGAGTAGAAAGGTGTCACCTAACAGTATATCAGGCAACAAATGGTGATGGGCCAGCTCCGAGCCAGAAAAAAATATATTTTAGTGGAAAGTTAGCCAATAGCATTTTGTTCCTCAAACATAAACCCTCTTTCCCCAGATAACCACAAAAAGGAAAAGAACAGAGGACATTGCAAGAGCAGCCATGCAAAAGCTACAAGGAGCCCAGGAAATGTTAAAGTTGATGCTTGATGTTTGAACTGAACAATGAAAAACTTGTGGAGAATGCAGAATCATGATTGGGAACAAGATTGTGTTTGAATCATAGTATATAAAGGCAATAAAGATAATTTAATCTGTAGGCATTAGACAAGACAACTAGGAATCTGGGTAACGGGTGTTATCATTTGCAAGTGATGGACCCTAAAAGAAGTTTTAAAGTTCAAAGTAATTCATTGCCCAGGAAATCACAATAGCTTTGCTCCCATTGTCAGTAAGAGAACAAAAGTAATCAAAAATTATATTAGGACATAAATTAAAATACAATGGACAATTATATATTACAATTATATATAATGTACATAGAAAGGCTTTTTGCAAATTTCCACAAATAGTATTCTTTTAAAAAGTGCTAATATCATAAGGAACCTCTGTATAGGTACATATAAAAAAAGCTGCATGTTTTTTCTCCCGGTGCTCCAGTTTCAAAGATAGAAAACTGTTCCTATCATGAATATAACTTCATCCATATTAGGATGAAGGCCAAAGAGGGTTAATTAATGTAACAGGATCTGAAAGACAAAAGAAATTGATGTCCTGCTATGATTTATATTAATTGATCTTGTTTAATTAGTGCTTATAAAATGATCTCTTAAAGCATTCTACAGTACTTTTCTGGCTTCATCATTTGATTTCAGTACAGTATATGTATTGCCTGACCTATTGTATGTCTTTTGCAAGAAGATGATTTTAAAATGTCTTTTTCTTCTTTTCAAAAGTAACATTTGCCATGATTTAAACTAACAAGACTATCTCAGGTTTGAGAGAGGATTTAATTCTTTAACTCACAATTAAATCTTTTGGGGAGAGTAAAACTTTATCTACATATTATAGATGTTGCCTGAAATCATGGTAGGTCTATTTTGTATCTTTTATATACCTTTTTGGGGACATAGATGTGTGTGTGGAGATGTTTGTCTCTGGTTTACTTACATCCAGGGCTTTTTTTTGTCATAGAACGTCCAGAACGGAGTTCCGGCACCTTTTTTGGATGGAACCTTGTAGGGTAGGCAAGGCGGGTTGTATGATATGTGTGAGTTCCAGCACCTTTTTTTTTTTTTTTTACAAAAAAAGCTCTGCTTACATCCTTTCCTCATTCAAACTCAACCATAGTACAAATGTACTCCAGCAATATCAGCTTTCTGGCATATCCTTCAGGTGTTCTCAGCCCCAGAACATAATGAAACAAGCTATCTCATTGCTCTAGTGCTATAATAGGTTTTATTTTCCATTGATACCATCCAAGGACAGGGTCTAGTTGGGTAAAAACAGTTAAACTGTCATCATTAGTTTGCAAAAAAAAAAAAAAAAAGCCAAGCAGTTGCAGGGACTTGAAAGAAAGATAACATAAGGACCAACAATGGAGACTGCAAATTCCATGCTGGTTTAGTTTCCTGCCAGCTCAAGGATAGGTTGAGAGCACTTCATCTCAGCAGTGGGAAAGGCCCTTAGACAAGGAACAAAAAGAAGTAGATACTTATGCCGATGGATTTCTATTGTTTATAAACAATAAACATCTACCTCCAGAACCGGCTTTCTCAGGTGATAAGTATTTTATGTGTACAGAAGAATGGTTTATTTGTTCAAATCGACAACAGGTACACAAGATCATAAGTCATCAAAACAAGTGCATACCTCTTCAGCAAATACTTTATCATGATATCTAAAGAGATAAAGAAGATAAACCCAACATTGTGCATGAATGTTGAGGTGACTATACCAATGGCTCAAAAAAATATACAGCTTAATCAATGCAGTTCGTTTTCAGGATTGCAATTGATGATATATTCTTACGTGCATCTAAATAGGAAGAATGTACACAGCAGCTGCACTCTTTTGTGTATTTTCCTATAAACAGTAAACTACACTAGCACTGATCTTTCTCTCCCCATTCTACAACCACAGGAAGATCAAATGGGAGGCAGGAAAAAAGGGTAGGAGTACCCATTTTCTTAACAAAAATAAAGAGTGAATTACAGATTCTTGTTTATATTTATGAAGCATTCCAACACATTTTATTATCAAAACACATGTAGCAATTAAATACATCAGCCTTTCCCAACCAGGATGTCCTTACAATGTGCTGATACTAAAGACCCCAGAAATTCTTGCCAGCAAAGGTGAGGATGATGGGAACAGTACATTTTGAGGGCTTCCGAAATGCTTTAGCGTTTAGCCAGCTAAACCCTTCCATATCCCAAAACACCAAAAATGGTAGCATAGAAAGATACGCCTGCAGTCAGGAGGAGGAACACAAAGCAAAATCTTTGTTCACAAAGCTTTCAGTTTATCAAAATGCTAGGATCTTACTCCAATAATAGGCAAAAAAAATCAGCTTAGGCACAAGAGTTTCTTTCAGGTGTCCTTTTAAAGGAGGTATTTTCAAGGGTTTTGAATATGTGAATATTCATATTTTACTTCAGCCTTTTTCATGCTTTGAATGAGGACAAGGATGATAAAAACCCTTTAGTTGTTTGGGATTTTCTGAACCGATTAAATGAAGTTTGGGTAGTCACACAACCAGAGTCCAGAGCCATATAAATGGAACACCTATCCAGTTTCATGCAGAGAGCAGAAGATGAAAAAAGATTATTATTTGAGAGCAGGATGGAGAACAGCAAGAGGTAAATCTCTTAATATCTGGATGGTATAATTAAACCCAGTAATATCATGTGCTTTATTTGGATTATATTAGTAAGCAACAAACTGCTGCATGAATTTGCAAGCAGGCACAGATTTCTGTTCTGTGTTGCTGATAGAACAGCAATTCAGTTTTGGGTGTCTTTGGGATATTTTGCAGAGTCTCAGCAAAATCTGGAATGCTCCTCCACCATTTTGGAAGAGAAGGCAAAGAGAACCATCTTTCCCACTCAGCCATCTCTCCCACTCTCCCAGGTGTCATCCGTTTAGTACAGGGACGAGTAAGAAGCTTTTGGTGGCCAAATGGGGAACTTTTGGGTAAAATAAGGATTCAAAGTGCAAGGATCACGTCCCACATATGGACACAATCAGCATTTTCTGATGTGTGGGTGTACTTATAAATGGTGATAACCTAATTTCAGGTCTTACATTACCATTTGCATTTGGACTAGAAGACATCCAATGTCCCTTCCAATTCTTGTTCTGTTGTTTAAGTGTAGTCGGGTGGTAGTTAAGAGAGGGAAACTAGTTAAGACTGATGGGGTGGAATTACTAGCAGATCACACAGTGGACGTATGACCAGCCACAAGTACTCTGTTATCCCACAGTCCACTTAGGAACCACAATGAGGAGGCAAGCAAGACAGCAACATCCAAATATCACCAAAGGATCAGACAAGTCCTAAAGAGGCAACTCAATGGAAAGAACAAGATAAATGCTATCAACATGAATGCTCTGCCAATCCTCAGATATCTGCCGGTATAATGAGTTGGCCAAAGGAGGGCATGGAAGCTGTCAGTGTGAAGACTCAGAAGCTCTTCACAACGTATGGAGGAGTCTAACATTCAGAGACTGTACACCAGCCGGAAAGAGGGCAGACAGATTCTGATGAGTGTCAAAGCCACTGTCATGGATGAAACCCAGAGCATCCAGAAGTACAGTACATCAGTTATATGGCCCCCAAAGATGAGCTGCTGAAAGAATGCTTGAGGCAGCAGCAAATGTAGAAGGAAAATCAAGCAGAAAAAGTGCCATTACAAGATAAAACTGCATGGGATGTGCCATCAACAGTCCAGGTGGCAGATATCTGGAAATCTTACCAGTGACTGGAAAGGGCTGAACTAAAAGGCAGCACTAAGCACTAATCATAGCAGCACAAGAACAAGGACTAAGCACCAGATCTACACAAGCAGGGGTCTACCACACTAGACAGGACCCTAAGGTGCAGGCAATGCAGAGAAGCCTCGGAGACAGTCCAACATTCCAACAAAGTATAAGTTAGGTGTTATTGATGTAGTAGATGACCCTCGCTTTGTTAAGGACCTAACAATTTATGTTGTAAAATTCATTGTAACAGCATTGTTAAAAAAAAAAAAAGCACTAAAAGTTGTACATTTAATTCTACAAAAAAAAATAATTCTGGAAATACTATATTGTTCACCAGAGCTTGCAAAACACACGTTAGGCCAATCCTAGAATACTGTTCAACCCTTTGGAATCCTTACCACATATCAGACAATCGAACAAGTTCAGAAGTACTTTATAAGAGAAGTCTTACATTCTTCTGCGCATAATAACATACCTTATGCTACTAGGATTCAAATTCTTGGTTTGGATAGCTTAGAACTGCAATGCTTGTGGTTAGATTTCGGCATTGCATACAAAATTGTACATAGTAACATCTTGTAAAAAAATTGTTTTAATCGTAATGTAACACACGTGAACAACTGCTTTAAACTTAATGTCAGTCAACCACTTTAAATTCAATTGCAAAAAAAATGATTTTTGTAACAGTTGTCAAAAGCTGGAATATTCTACCTGATTCAGTTGTCTCAACTACTAATTTTCACAGTTTAATTCTAACTTAACTTCTGTGGACCTCATCCCATATTTAAGAGGTTCCTAAGAGGGCGTGTGTAAGTGCACTAACTTGCCTATTGTCCCTGTCACATCTTAGGGTTTTTTTTCACTTTGTTCATTTGAATTTGTTTATTTGTCAAACAAAAATTACAAACACAGTGGCAGAGTATAAGATGCAGGTAGAAATAACATATACTGAATGATACAACCAAGTAGCTGATACTATGTACAGGAATAACTGTACAGAATATGTGCTAGAGAGACCCTCCTAACCCTATACGGGAGAAAGTTGCAAAAGGTTGTGGAGAACAAGAAGGCTAAGATCCTATGGGACTTTCAGACCCAGACAGACAGACAGGTGCTGATAAATCTGTGGTAGCAGACAAGGACTAGAAAAGAACGGTAGTGATGGATGTGCCAGTGCCAAGTGACAGCAACATCGGGGAGAAGGAGTATGAGAAACTGAAGAACCAGGGTCTGAGGGAGGAACTGGAGAAGATGTGGAAAGTAAAGGCCAAAGTGGTTCCAGTGGTGGTAGGAGCACTTGGGGCTGTGACTCCTAAGCTGGGAGGGGGGCTCCAACAGATCCCAGGAGCAACATCAGAGCTCTCTGTCCAAAAGAGTACAGTGCTAGGAACAGCTATTGTGTAGAACACTCAAACTCTCAAGTCTCTGGTAGAAGAACCAAGATTTAGGAAGACACATACTACCCATAAAAGGTGAGAAAAAATATCTATGTGTATATTGTTTTCAATTGTTTTATTGTTTTTATGATGTATTCCGAGGCAGATGTTGAGATGGGCAACTATAGAAATCAAATAACTAAAATGTGGTTGGATTTTATTCTGGCAGCACAAACATTAATTTCAGTGGTCAAGTTTAAAGCAGGGGGAAAAATACTTTTTAAAGATTAAAGGAAGCAGTCTTCAAAAACTCTTTAACTGGAGTGGGATGTGCAGACCACAATACCCATAATGCAGTGCAAACTGCTGTTGGCCGGCTTTTGACATTAAGTCATTTCTTTATACCATCAGAATCACACATTTGAAAGAAGTTTGTTGAGTTTTTGTTGAGTTGGAATATCTCAATATATGAGCAAAATCTCTAATATAAGCAAAACTTCCCCTAAAGTCTTCAGTAGATACAGGGTGCTGGAGCTCTTTATGCTTTCCAATCTTACTTTTCATAATAATTGGTCCCAACAGCAACTCCTGTGTTCTTTCATAGCTTTTTTGGTAAAATCTGGCTCTGTTTTCTGGACAATGGATTCACTGTCTTCAATAGAATGATAAAAGTTATAGAAAAAACCACCAGCGAGATAGACATTGTTCTGAGAAAAAAAAAAGTTGGCCGAGAGAAGAGAAAAAAGAAGTGATGTGGGTCAAGAGTTTCAGACTCAGTTCTAGAAATGTGCCTTTTCTTTCTGTGATAGATGTATGGCTTATCTAAAAAACGGGGGACCCATTCAATGATTGGCCTACATTCTCTGCTGCACAAGATCTATATTTGGGAAAGGGTGGAAGCTCTCTACAGGTGGTAAATGCAAAATGAATTAAGATTTGTTTGAGAACTGACATATGTAAAGAAGCATTGTACAAAAAAAAAGAAGGAAAAATCCTAGATGATGATTAATGGATCAAAACCTTTACCTATTTGTGGTCTATGGGCAGTATTTTAAAGCCAGTCTAGTTACAATTTTCTGGATCTCTGTTTGGCATGATTGCCTCTGTAGAACATATTTACAAAATAAGACCTGTATACAGAACTGGTAATTCTAAAAATCATTGTTCATCTTGAAGGTCACACTGTATTTAACAGCTGTGCTGGGTTCTACATTGCATTCCCGAAAAATGAAGCCATTCCTCCCCCCCCAAAAAAATTATTATACAGATTATACAAGAAGATAATTGTCAGGGGAATAGTCTTGAGAAGTAGTTCCCAAACTTTTTGTGATATTGTGGGTAGTGTGTATACTCCCATGGAAATGTGAAATTTGATGCCACAGATTTGTTCCATTTTTTAAAATATTTTGTCCAGGATTCTTTGGAAATTGTGCTCTAGACTGACATTATTAATGATATAAATGTACACAAACCAATAAGTCCTGGTTTTTATTTTTGTAAATCTGGTAACCTACCCTTTACATCAAGAATCCTACCATGGGGTAGTAAAACATTACAAGCGCATGTATCACTAAAGGCATATGGGTTTCTTTTGTCAGGGTTTATATTCTAATCTTTGGAGACTATGACAAATATGACAAATGGTGTTTGCTTGGATTTCTGTTTGAACATAGCAAAAAAATTAAGCTTCACAAATAAAATCTTGTTCTGAATAAACACCACAATCCTTGACTTGAGCGTTTTAAGCAGTATGGAAAATAGCATACTGTTTTAGATAAGAAAAATGCTTACATTCTTTTCCGAAGCAAGAAATAAAAGATTGTTGTGGATAAATACAGTAAGTGCCTTTTGCTTTTCTAAGCTATTTCTGAAAATAAAAATAAAGAATTTGATATGGTCAAGCCCTCCCAAAGTTTCTTTTCTGTTCACAAACCACCCAATTCCAGGTCATAATGCAACTTTTGTGGCTTGGTGATCAGCAGTTCTTGGAATATATTCTGGCCCTCTCCATCTGTTTTCCTCTTTATGGCATTGTGCCGTGGGCTCTTTTACCCACATTAGGGGACTCCAAAACTCCAAGAGAGCCAACACAACTCCACCTGGCCTCTAGGCAACACACCCACAAGAACTCAACAGCTTGTACTCACTGTTTACTAGTCTTCTCATCAACTACAACTCCTATTCCTCCACTACTTCTTCACTTTGCGAGCCTTATTTCTGGAGAACAGAAACAGTAAATTTGCCTTAGGCTGCTTCAAGCTAGTTTCCCAAGCTAACACAAACCACCTTCCCTCCCACTCCCACACCAACACTCATACACCAACACCCCCAGATGCCTCTCTGCTCAGCCTTTATAGATATCAGTTGCTAGGCTGCCTAGGGAGAGGTCTTAAAGCAGAAGTGGGGAACAATGGCTTCTTTATGACTTGTGGCTGGCTCAGGAATTCTGGGAGTTGAGGTCCACGAGTCATAAAAGGACCATCATTCCCCACCCCTGTAAAGGGGCAGAGCACCAGCAGCCTCTCCTCTCACACTTTGCAATAGAAGTGCTTATATAGAATTTTTCATGTGCATATAGGATTTCCTGAAACAGGTTTTTCCCATAGGTTTCCTGCTGGTTTTACCCTCCCAAGCTGTGAGTGACAGTCTTAGGTAATCTCAGACCTTTGACAGAGATGCTTGTGTTATGCAAACCTGGATAAAGAAAATATAAATAAGATGGCTCTGCAAGCCATTGTTTTTGCCCATCATTCCTGGTCAATTGCTCTTTAGATGTGTTAAATTTAATTCCCCTTATGGGAGCAGCAGGTCTTTCTACCTTAGAAATACAGGAACTACAGATCAATTAAAGACTATATCTAGAGAGTACCAGATGAGAAAAAAAGCTGCTAATACTGCACTAGAAAAAATGCTGGTAATCTTACAAGTAAATCGGGCGGGGGGGGGGGAATCAGCCATAACCAGTTTCAATAACAAGCAGCCACATCTTGCTTGCATGTTCTGTCGATTTCAAGTTGACTTGATAGAAGTCATCAACCTTCTCTTCTGCATGGTGGATGGAGCATAAACTTGAATGGTTGTCATATTAAAGGGTTGTCAGTGAGGTCTATCTGATATTATTCAGTCAATGAATGCCTTATAGCCAAGTACTGTTCTTGCTATGTCCTTCCTAAGTATAAAAGTAACACTGCTGCTTCTTTGGTTTTGATCTCCTGAGTAACAAACTGTGTGATCTTCTGACTGAAAGCATTCAGTCCCAGTCCATCTCAATTCACTGATCCTAAGATGTCAGTTTGTAATTGTTTCGTCTTACCTTGCACTGTGTTGAACTTTTCTGCTTCATACCATCCATGTTCATATTGCAATTCTACCTTTGCAGATTTATCCAAAAGGTGCTTTTCCCAAAAGGCAACTGAAGAACCAGTTAGAACCAAAGACACTTCTTGGATGAGAGGTGAAACATTTTCAAAGGGGGGGGGGGGAACCAAGAAAGTCCAGTTGCCGTTTGAAAAGCACCTTTGCACTTGTCTCTGTTTTCACCTGCTACAGAATCTTGCAAAAAATGATTCACTGCAGTTGAGCATGTAAATAAATTCAAAAATGGAAAGTCAGGCTCTGTTTACAATCATTACTTTTCCTCCAGAGGCAGCAAGTTCTTTTCCCAAGCACTTACAAGTACTTACTGGAAGTAAAAATAGGTTGGCCAGGTCTCATCTCTTCGAAGGGTTATCCAGAGGACAATCTTCTCTTTGAAAGCATTCTATATTTGAAAGTCCCAATTTTTAAAAAAAAGTCATAAAAAGAAAAGGCAGAGTCTTGACCCTGCCCAGCAAAAGTCAACCCCAGAAGGAATTCAGTTACTTCAGTTCCCTACGATATTTTATTTCTGTTTAAATTACAGTGGATGTTATATTTGTATATCTACATAGAAAATAGGATATGCAGCCTGCAGATGATGATGGTGTTTCTATTCTCTCTCCCCCATACACACACACACACACACACACACACACACATACACACACACACTTTAAAAAAAATCTCAAGGTGATGAACACACCTAATACTCCTGTTTCCTATTTTTCCTACACAACAATTCTGTGAAATGAGTTGGGCTGAGAGACAGTGACTGGCCAAAAATTAACCCAATCAGTTTTCATGCCTAAGAAAGACCTGTAGTTCATTGTCTCCTAGTCTCTGTGACAGTGTCTTAAGCATTATACCAAACTGGCTCACTTTTGTTTTGTTTTTTGATGCTCCTTTGTTTTATTTTTATTTTTTGGGGGGGAATGCCTAACTGGCTACTTTAATGTTAGGCTTCTCCAACTAGGACTCAGCAGTAAATCAATGTTCTCCTGCCACACCATATAGCTTAGTTCAGCTTCTGGGTTATACTTGCCAGAAGTCTCACAAGAATGAATCGGCTACCTACAAATCTTTCTTGCAGACAAGAATGGAGCCATAGATAACTGCTGACTGGCCACAGCCAAAAATGATAAATGACTCTTATACCTACATGGACTTAAACTTGTTTTTATATGCCCTTCTTCCCATTTGCCTTTCTTCCCATGAATTAATGAACTCATGTCGTGTGTTTGGTGACTTTGAAGCCAAGCAGTTGTTATATAACTGACATCTCTAGCTAGAAACCTGCTGGTTCTCACTTCAACCCCCTATCCAATGCTTTTTTTCTAAAAAAAAAAAAAAAAANGGAACTCCATTCTGGGCATTCTATGAGAAAAAAAGCCCTGCCCCTATCTAACATATACGGGCAAATAGAGCTGCTAAAAAGAAGAAAGAAAAAGTCATGAGCAAATGTAAATATAAATGCCACAGTAGGAAAACAATCTTTGTTTTGTTAGAGAAAATATAAATCTGTCTAAACTCATACAAACTACAGTCCTCCAAAACATCCTAAGTATACCAAAAGATCCAGTAGCACAAGAAGAAAAAAACATAACTCATCTACAACATGTAATGTAAGCATTGCAACAGCCACTGTGTAGGACATACAGGCAGAAGACTAACACAGAGCATCATGAACACCAACTAGCAGTCATAAGACATAATGAAAACTGCTTAATCTCACATTGCAGACTCGTCAGCTGTGAACATCCTAGACCAAGCTAAATCCAAAAACGCTACAGAATTCCTGGAAGTGTGGCATTTAGACAAATCAGCCATCAATAGACCCATAGAGATAAACTGTATTTACACACCATCTAAAAAAGACAATAAAAATGCTGTGAAGGAAACAAAAAGACCAGAACCCATTCTCTCCAACAGCCAATACCCAAATAAGCATGGATTAACACCAGATAAACAATCAAGCAAAAAACAATATCCTAATCAAGGAACTACCAAAGTGAAAATCACATCCCCACTAACACTGACAGGACAAGCTACTGTATAAACAGGGAGTAAATCCCATACTTACTAGCATTGACTATATTATCTAGCCAAGTAATGAAAGGTCTGCAAGCAAACATCCAAACTCAGAGAGCACCAAGGACTCCACAGTTCAACCCTGAGCTACATATGTATTCTCTTTTATTGGCCAGCATTTATGGTTAATCAGAGGTGTCAAACTGCCGGCCCGCAGGCTAGTTGCATCATGCGGAGGCAGCGTTCACCCCACCTCTGGCAATGCAAAAAAAGTCATGACACGTTGTGACATATCACATGAGGTGGCGGGTTTGACACCCATGATCTATAGGAAAGCTACAATGTCCTCTAATATCTATATTATTACATTACATGATATATAATAGTAAATAATATATTATAATGTAGAGTAACTGGAAACTTCAGCTATTGCAAAATGCATTGACACAGTTATGTGTGCCTCTGGTAGAGCACACATGTTACATCTTTGTTGCACAAGATGCATTGGTTACCAGTTTATTTCCAGTCCCATTCAAGTTATTGGTATTGACATGGCATAGGACTGAGGTTATTGAAGGACTACCTCTCTCTGATTTCATCCACCTGTCCCACCAGATCTAGCAGAGTGTCTAGCTACATTTTTGCAGGCCTTAGGCAGCGGACCTGCTGTGCCCCCCCTGCTATGGAATCTCCCCCTGCCCAAGGTGAAGATGGCATCATCAATTCTAAGTTTCTGAAGATCCCTAAAGACCTGGTTATGCCAGCCAGCTGGGGACCTCAGAGGGCAAATGAATTAGTGCGGTGGCTCCATTACTATTAACGTATCTTTGTCTATTATTCTTGCTCTAGCTGTTTTTATAGTTTTAAGTGTTCATTAATTATAATAAAGGCAGGATACAAATAAATAAAAAATAAAATATTGTTTTAGCTTTGTTGTATGCCACTCAAAGTTGTTTGCTTGTGGGTGGCCATATGAGATAGATAGATAGATAGATAGATAGATAGATAGATAGATAGATAGATAGATAGATAGATAGATAGATAGATAGATAGATAGATAGATAGATAGATAGATAGATAGATAGATAGATAGATAGATAGATAGACAGACAGACAGACAGACAGACAGACAGACAGACAGATTCTGTCTGTCTGTCTGTCTGTCTGTCTGTAGAGACTTACGGGTCAAGTAAAGGAATCGGTAGGTCTTCAAGTAGTTTGTGTCTATGTCGAATATTGACACAGTTTTTATGTCTCCATGAAAGAAAGGATAACTGAAGACATTGACTAAAAGTAATTCCTCTCTCTTGCACTACTTTTTATATACTCATAAAGAAGACAGGTGTTATCTGTAATAAATAGGAAGATTGCAACTTAAGGCAGTTGCCAACAGCAGTGGATTAGCAAGATATTTGCCTTGCACGGTTTGGTACTGCAAGCGTGCCATCACTACCTCATGCCAAACTTTTAATGCCAATGTTTGAGTTGACAATTATCAAGAGTTTTGACAAGAGCTTTGATGCTCTGGTATCATAGCAAGTCATCTTCCTTTTTGAATCGGTAAGTTTTCAGCACACATTTTCCAGATAGATATTGAGCTGCTTAACAATTCCATTCCAACGCCAGAAAAGTAGTTTTCCGTGGTAATGCTTTTATCTGGCGCACAAAGGACTCATGCCAAGCTATATCTGACAGGCCTGGAACCCACAATCAGCAAAATTGAGGTGATAATCCATGATGAATCTCAAGCCTCACTGCTCCCGTAGCTTTTAAGAACATGAGGAATAGGAATTACAGAAACAAGCATATAAAACAGAGAGAGAAAGTAAAGAATTCTGGATTAAGGCCTTACAAAACCTCACACAGGAATGTAGAGCAGGAAAAAGTTGGAAAAGGATTTTATAAGCATATGGCTTCAGAGTGTACAGTATTTTTTTTTCCTGTTAACAATGGTCATCCCGGTTCAGTGGGAGTCCATGTTCCAGCTGACATGGAGTGTTTAAAATTTCCTGTTTCCTGTACTTTTGTTGTTAGAGTGGAAAAAAAATTGTCTCTGTCTTACTAAATAGATGATGAGGCATTTGGCTAGGTAACATTTATTTTCAGACAGGCTGGCAATACAGGTGAGAAATCATGAGTGTTCAACAACAACCCACCCCTCCCCCTGCAGGTCAACCCTCTAAGGCGGCAAATTGCTGTACAACATTATAGCAGGAGCAATCACTGCTCAGCTATGGTTATAATCCATAAATATTCCTAACAGTTCGAGATTGTCCATAATAGTGCAAATTAGCCAGTTTTAGTTCCACGGGTATAAAAGTCATAGCACTGGAGCAAGCCACTAATAGTTAACAGAGCTCTGCAATGTCCCTGCAGCTTAATCCCAGTGCTCAAAGACCACCATCAGATGGATCATATTACAGTCCCTGGTTAGAAATAATGACCAACAGTTGCTGCATCTGAGCAGAAGAATCCGCCCAGCTCAGGAGATCTTTGACGCAATCTGCACGGCTGTATTTGGCAATTTTAAAGTCCCAGGAATCCCTCAGTCTATAGCCAGAGACTATCGAAAAATCCAGGACCCACAGTTATTAAGGTCTCTCCACGACTAAGTCCGATTTAATAAAGGATGATATGATGGGTTCGACCCACAAGCAGACTCCATATTGTCACAGAGGTTTTTCTACCTGACAAAGGATACAATTATGATGAGAGCATCTCACAGCATGAGTTATTTCACAAACTTGCAGAATGTGGTTAAGAGTTTCAGGGATGTAGCAGGCATCTTTGCAGCACCTGTCAACCACCTAATGACAGGTGCTGTGCGCACTCCTGGATTTGGTGGCGAGCAAGCTGCCCCTCAACTGGATACCCCATAGATACAGGTAAGAGAACATCCGGGAGGGGCACAAGAGCCACTCATGACTGGCTCCATCCACATCAGTGACATTCAACTTTCACCTGCCGATGGAGTGGGCGAAGGCATTCCTCTACTCAGTCTAGACCTCTGCTTTAGCAGTAACCACAATGGAATTCAGCATTCATGGCTTGTTAATCTGGCTTGCAAGGGAGCAAAATGCCTCTTGCTGCTGCACACTCTCAGGCAGTGTGGTGCAACTTTCTCAAGGCAACTTTCTCAAGCCATGCTTTCTGGAGAAGCGGAATAGAAATAGAGAAGCAGGGCAGCCCCCAACCCCCCCCCCATCCTTGACATGGGAGTGGAAGTATTCTTATAGCATGCAATCCAATATACCAGTATGCTTGGGGGTGACTCATAGTTACTCCCGCCATTTACCTGTG
The DNA here is from genome assembly GCF_001527695.2 of Protobothrops mucrosquamatus. Taxonomy (NCBI): domain Eukaryota; kingdom Metazoa; phylum Chordata; class Lepidosauria; order Squamata; family Viperidae; genus Protobothrops; species Protobothrops mucrosquamatus. The sequence goes on along the minus strand of NW_015386620.1, from coordinate 552,605 downwards.
TTTCATTGAATTTCTTCACTTGGACATTCAGTGCACTGGGCAAACATCACATCACATCAATACCCAATGCGGGCCTTCATGATTTTTTTTAAATTAAACAGTCAGATTTCCCTGGTCTGCCCCAGTTTGAAGTCAACTGCTAGGTGCTAACCAAGGCAGGACAACAGGCTGCCACCAGCCCTACAAAGGGGAAGGAAGGATGGCTGCCAGCCACCACAGCTGAGGCGATCCACAGGAAGGGCCCAGCTCGCTTCTGGAATCACCAAGCTCCCAACCCCACCGACCCCCCCCCCCAGAGGGGGCAGGGGGTGGGAAGCAGAGGCACCTCTCCCAGCTGCAGCGCATCCCCAGCCCTGCTTCACACCCCAGCCCAACTGGTCCAGCCCTCAGAGCTAATCCTTATCCTGAAGTTACAGATCCAGCTTGCCAACTTACTCTTAACAATTCTTAAAATATATTGAAGTGTCATATTGTTGATAGTAATATTAGGAGTATGTTTTCTGTTTAGTTTTGTTTCAACTGTAGTCCTATTTCCAGTTTAGTGAACATGGGATAATGCCTGTTTTAGTTGAAGTCAACATTAGCTCAATCCTTCCTATTCAAAATTTTCTGAGGGTGTGAAGTTTTACCCTTGCCTGAGGCTCGAGTGAAAAGTAGCATGACATTGTCATATTTAAAACTACTTTAAAACATTATTCTTCCTTAAGATCAAATCCAGTCTCACCTAGTCACTAGTCTGAATGTCTCTCACCTATGCAACATAGGATTGTAAAAGCTTGTAAGAGGCACTCTTTTGTGGGAGAAACTAGACTATTTTCTACACTCTGCAACAACATTTCCATGAATCTTGCTCAGCTAAAGAATTTTCCCAATCTATATTCAAGCAGTGCCGGATAACGTGATTGTTAAAACAAGTCAGTTATCATATCTGAATTCAGCATCTTGCCTGCCTATGACAAGAAATTAATTAGACAAACCTGAGCAGCCTCTCCCAGTACTCGGTTCAAATTATATGAAAGAAAGAAAATGATCTGCAATGGACATTGCTTCTGGAATTGGTCAAATGAATGATATAAGTGAAGGAAAGAAGGAACATTTTTTCCCACAAAAGAGACCTCAATTTAATTCAAGGCAATGGACAAGTATACTGTAGCTGAACTAATTCAACTAGCAAGTGACACAAGAGCAAAAATTCATGCAATTCACAGTCCATCTATATTAGACTATAGAATGTTGAGAGTCCCAGATTTTCAGCTTGAAAATATACCATTATGCTAAGAGTAGAGAGGGCAGTGAGATAATATAACTTGGCTCTACTTCCATAACATGTGCCATAAGTGAAATGCTGCAGTGCAGGCTATTTAGAATCTGGGCATCTACTCAGTGTAAGTGCCAAAGAATCACCTGGAGAAGGACTGGAAAACCTGCAGCTTTCTACCCAGAGATATCCACAAGGTGTGCGTGCATGCATGTACATAGTACATAGTACATGCTATCAGGTCAATTTTTGATTCCTGGTTACTGCTTGGACTAGTCCCTACATTTTTCTTGGTAAGGTTTTTCAGACGTGGTTTGCCATCACTTCCCCCATTTCTTCACAGAAAATAAATATGTAAATGTAGGGGAAGGTTTTATTTTTTGAAACAATTAGCAAATGCCCTGAAAAGCCTTTTTTTATCCATGGCACCAGATCAGTACTGCAGATAATGGCCATTTAAGTTTGTAGAGCAGTAAACAATAGTTTGATAGGAATATATCCTGGACCTATTGAGAAAGTAGAAAAGACTTAAGTATTTTTTAACTTGCTTTATTTATGACCTTTTTTTTTTTTTTGGTCAGGTAGATTTACAACTTGGCATAAGACCCAGAAGATCATGGATGCCAGCTTTCAAATTATTACCTAAGAAAATGTCATTTTATACCATCTTATTAGAAAGCACTCCATATTAGAAAAGTATAGAAGTTTATTTGTTTTTGGCTTGTGTTGAAAACTGTGTTAATCTGTGTGGTTAGAAAACCGATTTAAATAAAGCTGGGAAGAGAAATAGTTTTGAAGCTGATAAAGCAAACAATGATATGGCATATGGCCATTACTGTCTCCTCTTGCTCTGATGCCAAATTTTCAGCACTAAAGACTCCCAGGAATGCAAAAAGAGAGCAATGAGACATTAAAACTTTGCACACTGGATGTTTGGAGATTTTTCTACTTTGTGTGAATCATTTCCTTATGGAGTAGCTTCAGTTTTGAACAGGTTTTGGCTTTTAACTGTACTACCTCATATTACTTCATGTACATATGAGTGACTAGATGTCAGTTCATCTCTTCTGGCCTAGGGTGAGTGGGATGGATGGAAAGCTTACTTAGCAATTCAGAAGAGAGACTATTATCCATAAGCCATTCTATGGTTTTGGAATGTAGCATTCTTAGACATCTCTGAAGCACCAACTGAACCTAGTCCAACCAGGTACCTTTCAGAGGGTCTAGGTTGGACAATTCATCACAGTCAACTTGCCACAGGACCAACTCACCATAGGACAACCCCACCACAGGACAATTCAATGCTGTATTAATCGTTTCATTCAGTTACTTTTATTAATGGTGACCATGTTTTCATTGAAATTATTGTTATCTCTTGTATTTTGGATGGAGTTTCTTTATTTTATTATTACTGACCATGGTTCTGTTGAAATTAATTTCAAACTTTTGTATTTGTTGAATTGTCTTGTGGTGAGTTGGCCATTGTGAGTTGACTCTGATGAGTTGGCCGGTGACGAGTTGGCCCATTCTGCTTTCAGAGGTTTTATACTACACGCATCAACCCTGCCAGTAGAGTGAATGGTTAAAACACCTGGAGAGCACCCTGTCAAGAAGGAAGGCTTCACCCCCGTGCCCTGGGGCACGCAGTCCATGGAACACCACAGCCCGAGCAGAGAGGAGGCTGGGCACGGACCTGCCCAGAGGAGGATCCGGTGGCCCAGTTAGTGTTGATGGTCCCCTGGCTGCACCCAGCCTGACCCTCAAGCTCCCGGGGCCCCAGGCCCTGCAGCCCAGCCTAGCATAGGTGCTCCTCGACATGAGCAACATCAAGCCAGCCAGGTCAAGCTAGCCACACCCACCCAGCCATGCCCACCTAGCCACGCCCACCCAGCCATGTCCACCTGGCCCTTTGAGGGCAACCAGAATGCTGATACAGCCCTCAATGGAATTGAGTTTGACATCCTTGCTTTAGAAAAAATGGGTGTCTTTTAAAAATGACAATGTGCACATTTCTATTATTATTATTATTATTTTGCTCATCCTGTTCTCCAAACATGGCTTGTATATGACAAAGATCTAAGAAAGGTATAGAGTGAAAGAGTGAAGAGATTTGACAGGGGAAAAAATAGTAAACCTGCCTTTGTGAAAACCTTCTCTACACAAGATTCACATGGTGTGTATAAAGGTCACATATATCACTCATGTTTCAACAATATGGAAGAAATAGCAATATTTCCCAGCCCAACAGCCACCAGCGTTAGGATTTTAATTTCCCTCATCTACAACCTGCAATATATCCTGAACAGGATTATATTGGATTATTGGAAATAGGACAAGGAAATACAGAACATTATACCTTTTTATTCCATCAATACATACATACTGAATTCTCACTTTCTGACTCAGTGTCCTGAATAACACAGTGTGGTATTAGGCACTAAGCATATTTATCTCTGTGAATGCCTATGCATGCAACAATTTGAATGTACATATGGAGAAATACTTAAACAATTAGTCTATCATATAATAGATCTAACCATGGCTCCATGGAGAACATGTTTAGAACATTAACTGCCCAGAGTCGTTTGATAGTGAGATGTGCAGCACATCAAATAAATGAATGAATGAATGAATGAATGAATGAATGAATGAATGAATGAATGAATGAATGAATGGTCATAAACAACATGGACACAAATCTATTGAGGAGAGTGAGGTCAGTGGTCTTTATCAGAAACCTTTCCCAAGAAATCAATGAGAAAATAAGGCAAATTATAGAAAATTCTTTATTTTATATCAGGGGTCCCCAAATTTGGCAATTTTAAGACTTATGGACTTCAACTCCCAGAATTCCCCAGCCAGCAGTTTACAGTTCATTCTGCCTGCTTCTCCTACTCCTTTTTCAAGCACAAAGTTTCTTTCTGACACTTGTCTCGCTACACTACCTATTGTTTGGCTTCTGTGCCTTTTAAACCCAAAGCATAGGTCAGATTGTGGTTAACAAGTGGTCTTAACTATGGTCTGTAATTACATCTTATAGAAGGTCGACTTATCTTAAACATAAACCAGCATGTTAAAATAAAAAAAAAAACTCTACCAAATGAATAAGCAATTATTTGTTCTGCACAATGTCTTCTGCTACTGTTGCTTTGGTTAGCTTACTGTATCCCACATGTGTTGGTTATGAGGCTGACCTTGATTGTTGCTGTTGAATACACACACACAAACACAATTATCAAAAAGAAGTGGGGGGCACGTCCGTGTTTCCTGGGTCATGTTACTGAGAGATTGGTTTAAGAATGGTGAATACAAAACTGTTGTTCAAATGGTATAACCTTCTTTGGAGCAAGCAACTCACAGACATGTCTTGTTTCACTTTGGGGGGTCATGACCTCTGACTCACATATGAAAAAGTTTAAAAATATCAGTTATCTGTACTAGCACAGCAAGCGACAAATATTCTCAGAAATGGCTGATCGCCCACTTCAAACATAGACTGAGGGAGATACCCATCACAAAACCATTCATGTAGCAGAATAATTTAGAGCTTAACATTTTTCTTAAGCATCTAGGAAATCTTTTCTTCTATAGAAACTCCAGAACAAAAATTAATGCCACTCTGAATTGATAGTTCAAACAGATAGTACTACCTTTTCCTCTAGATAGCAAAATAGAGCTAAGACTGCTTGAATTACAAAAAAAAATGTGATGGGATCTCTATTTCTTTTCTTTTTATCATGCTAAATCCTCCTCATTTCTCAGAAGCCATACATTTTTGACATCTAGTTTTATTCCACAAGTTAAAAGAAGATAAACTAGAATTGGTTATATGATACCAGATCCCTTTCAATGCACCATTCAAAGCCAGACATACAGCTGAAACCCATAAAATTCAGTAGGGCCCAAATGACCCATGTCATATGGAAGCTTGTTTTCTTCTGGGATAGTCAACTATAAAGCCTTTACTGAGCTTTTTCTAAGAAAAGCAATGAAAACGTAGACACAAGAAGAGCATTGACACACTCACTCACACACACACACACACACACTGAGAGAGAGAGACAGAGACAGAGAGGGGACTACCGATCTGTAGTACCACAGACTAAAGAATCTGAAGAAGTTATTGTTCCCTACTAAAAATTTCAGTTTTTAATTATGTGGAGAATTTTTTTTCTTAAACCCATCCTAGAACTACAGAGATGTTCTGTGCTAACACTGAAATGAATTGCCATCACTGAGCCAAACCAAAAATAAAACAATGATAACAAACCTCTTACAATTTATATCATTTTTAAAAAATTACAACATCTTTCTAACTTGGTTTGAATGAGTATACTGTATTTCCAGAGGATGAACTGAAAGGTGAGCACAAATTTAAATAGGCACCCTAAAAGACAGTTTGATGTATAATAAACCAATGTGGTTTAGATATTGGAGGATGAATTGGAATTAAGTATTACTTATATAATTATTAGAATCAAGTCAAGCATAGCAATGTTTTCTCTTTTTTTTTTAACAAGGAAGGATAATTTGGCTGATCTTCAAGATGGGCTTGATTCACAGCATCTCTCATTACCTACCATATTGGCTTAGAGTGCTGAAACCCAACTTTGGCACTATTTGCAAAGAAATAGACACATTCATTGATCTTCCCTCTATCCTGTAACCTAAAAATGTAGCTTACAAAGGCCAACATGTCATATAACTGTGATATGTTTCCTCTATGGATCAGATCAAGGAATTATCCAATATTCTCTTTCTAACAATACCCAGACAGTCTTCAAAATTTAGGGCCTAGAATCTGTAGTATTTCCATGTTATTACCCCTGTGCATCCTGTGCAGTGAAGTCCCTATCAGATAGGAGAGAGTAAAAAAAAAAGAGTCAAAATGGCATCTTCAATTGTGTGGTTACAGATACCATCTGGACGTTTTTGGCACCCCTCCTGCAGACACCCCAGATTCTGGGGCAGTACATGCCATCATAAACAGGAAGTCCTAAGCATACAGGTAAATATTTCATTAAATACAGATTTCCCTTACTTTATGTGAGTTTACTCTTTGCAAATTTGCTATTATGCAATCAATCATTTTTGTTTAAGAATTTTCTTTATGTGAAAACAATTGCTCTTATGGGATTTGTACCATTCGTTGTCAATTTGTGCCGGCCTGTTGCCAAGACTTCTTTCTGCAGTAGTTTTCCACACAAACCCTTTTCTGCCCTTATTCACACCTTTACTATAATGTTGTGTGTTTGTTCAAGTTGTGTATCCTGACTCCCATTGATTTCCGTACCTGCTATTGCTGATACTATGAGCTCCAGACAGCCATCAGCAGTCCAGTCGCCTTACCCAAAATGAAAAGAAAAAGGATCTCTCTAATACAAAAACAAAACCAGGCATGTTGTGTTGAACCAAAATTGGTGAAGGGCAGCCCTCGATAGAACTTTTAACCTGGACAAATCTACTGCGTACAACATAACAAAGAATGCTAATAAAACTTCTATTGCTGTGATGATAACATGATAATCCTACATGTTAGAAATCTATCTGTAGAAAATATGAAGAAAATGCTTCCACTGGTCGCAGAATGTTCGACAAGATAGAAAAATGTTAGTGCTTAACAATAATGCTCTAAAAAGTTATGGACACATTTGTCAATGCATTTGTGTTACAAAATTTGTCGCCATACTCTACAATCCCTTTTTCCCATTGTTTTAATGTTTCACTTTAGCCTTATATTTTGCCCAGCTTCAAGCGCTCATGTTTTTAGCCAATCATCTGAATTGAACCAAGAAAAAGGACTTTTAATTTGCTTAGCCATTAGGGAGCTCTTTAGCCCTACTTTTTAGAATGAAGAACATTGGGTTATTATACGCAGCATAGGATAGGCATTACACAACTTGAAGGCCAGCTTCTGGACCACCACTAGATGGCAGCAAAGAGATAGAGAAAAATATTTTTTTTAAACTGGCTTTTAATGGTCATCTGAATTTCAGCAGCTTATGGCATCTGAAGATAAGGACATATCTCATGTACATTCACATCAATGAATTCAATGATATTTAATATGTAAACTGCCTTTCCTAACATGTATTATGTTTGATCTTTTGTGACAAGCTCTGAATACAGAGTTTGATTAGCGATAATAGTTTCTCTTATGCAAATCTCCAAAGGATGAACAAAATTCTCTCAGCTAGCACCCTTATTTTTTCCTGCAAGGGCAGCAAAAGCACACACCCACACACACATATACACCCACACACAAAGTCACATAGAAACCTTTGATCCGCAGTTACCTATTGCTTAATGCTAAGACAGACATTAGTAATAAAGCTCTGTTTGTCACCTATATAGGTTACTTTTTCACACAAAGTACAGAGTTATTTTAGAAGGCATTTGATAAGAACAATCACATTTGAACATTATAAGCTACTTGTGGTAATTTATAATGTTATAAAAACAAAGTAAATAATATCTCAGAATTAAAATGGATTGCCTGAGATTTAAATACAGAAGTTCTAGGTCCAGCTTATTATTGCCGGAAAATTGATAACTTTCTTCTAAGACAGCTTTAATAAAGAGCTCAGAACCCAAAGTTGTGTGTGTGTATGTGTGTGTGTGAGCATGTGTGCACATGTATATATAAACCATCTTTCAGTCCTTCCTTAGGCATAGAAGCTGGCTGTTGCTCTCAGGCCAGTGACTCTCTGAATCCTAGACTGGGAACTTGAAAAACATCTGTCTACTAAACTACACTGGGCTTGCATAGTAGTGCACATACACACAAACACACACACACACATTAAGACCAACATTATCCATCTCTATCAGCTTTCCTAAACTCGAAATTTGCACAATTCTGTGCTACAGTGGTAGCCTCACACACAGTACAGTATTTACCTTACAGGTACATAACATTGTCTCTGTCAGTAAATCTCAGCATATTAGCTTTGCAACTCATAAGAAAGCAGTAGTACTAGACTGCAAATTCTTGAAGTCACATTACTCATGAAATGTGATTAAAGTCACTCCAGAGAGTACTCCATATGGTACAAACATTTGAAAAATTTCATCCATAAAGCAGCACACTTAACAAGAGCTTGTATTTCCATTTTGTAGAATTGTTTTCCTAGAGTTCTCACTTCAGCTGTTTCCTAGATATTTTTACAGGTCTAACTGCAGTCAAGAATACGCTGCTGGTACAATTGCTTTAAACAATTAGTCCCTTGGTTCAGTTTACTCCACTCCCTGATCTTCAACTATTTTGATAGCTGACTTCTTAGTAATCAGGTAACCACTTGGTTGTGTCCTATGAAAAGAGAAATTTAAATTACTGTTTTAAAATTCAGCTCTTTAAAACTGGTGCAAAAAAGAAAGTCAGTTGTGGCCTTCCTTAGCCATTCTGCTGTCTTTGGATAAGCATAGGAACTGCATGAGAACGATGCAGATCAACCCTTCTCATTAGTGTTTGTAATGTAGATTCAGTTAACGTAAGGAAATGCACAGATATTGGATTTTAAGTGTAAATCTTCTTATAAAATAAATGGCTTCTCTGAGGCCACTGGATCTGGGCAAAATCTATACAACTGTTAGATTGCAACAAAGAATTAGAGTTTTGTATTTTGTGGTGGCAATCCATTATGCACTCTATGTGCACACGCTCAATAATGAACTTCTGAGTGGTTTGGACCTGGATATACTGGTTGTCCTCGACTTACAACAACAACTGAGCCAAAATTTCTGTTGCTAAGTGGGACATTTGTTAAGTGAGTTTTGCCCCATTTTATGTTATTTCTTGGCACGGTTGTTAAGTGAATCACTATAGTTGTTAAGTTAGTAACACGATTGTTAAATGAATCTGGCTTTCCCATTGACTTTGCCTGCAAGAAGGTCACCAAAAGTGATCACATGACTCCAGGACATTGCAACTGTCATAAATATAAACCAGTTGCCAAGCATATGAATGTTGATCACGTAACCAGGGGGATGCTGGAATGGTTGCAAGTGTGAGAAATGGTCATAAATTACTTTTTTCAATGCTGTTATACCTTTAAACGGTCACTAAATGAACTGTTGTAAGTCAAAGACTACCTGTAATGTAGCTGGTAGGTCATGTGAAACCCTTGGTAGTTCACAATCACATGGACTAGATCAGGGGTAATTTTGATGGCAAATCAGAAATGATAGGATTATGTGGACTCATTATTTCACCTAGCAAAAGTAATGTTAATTAAACATATCTCAAAAAGTTGAGTTTTCACTCTGTTATCAGCTAAAACAATAGATATAACTTCATCCAAAATACCCAAATTATTTCTATTCATTCTTCAACAAAGATCTTAATATTCTCCATATAGCTTGACTTCTTCGACTGATTCTGAAAACCTGTTTTATAACAACAGAAATTGGCCTATACTTAAATTAAAGCTCAAAGTTAGAACCCTGATGGATTCCACGTGCTATAACCCCTTTCATCTACTTATACACTGGATCACATTTAGTTCAAGGTGCTGATTCTGATCTATGAAGCCTTTCAGAGCATGGGCCCAGCATATCAAAGAGATTGCTACCTCCTTCTCTAATTCCCACAGTGATTTCTCAGACAAATTGAGGAGGCTCTTTTATAAATACCATCTGTGTGTCAACTGAAACCATCAAACATGTGTAGGGAGACTTCTTTTTTAAACAAATGAAATAATGCTTTATTCGTCAGTCAACAACTTTTTATGCCAAAAGAACGAGAAGTGACCGAAGCCTGCCCGATCTTTGTGATAAATATATAGCATTTTAATTCTGAGTCTCTGTGACACCATTCCTGTTTCAAAACACATTTTTATTGGGGAATTAAATGTAGATATCCTAAACCAGTGTTTAAACACTGTAGGGCAGCGGTTCTCAACCTATGGGTCAGGACCCCATTTGGGGTCGATCGACCATTTCACGGGGGTCGCCAAGCAAGGCTGTCCGCCATTTTTTTGTCCGCCATTTTTTTCCCCTTTTCCGGTGGGTGCCTTATCTCCCTTGGGCTGGGCCAGCTGGTGGTCGGCCTGCTCCATCTCTGCCGCTTGCCAGCTACACCTCAGCCGGCGCAGGGGGCGGAACCATGCATGCGCGGCATTCCCGGGCAGGGAAAGTCCTCGACTTACGACCGGTTGGGTAGTCCTCGACTTACGACCGGTTTAGTCCTCGACTTACGACCGGTTTAGTCCTCGACTTACGACCGGTTTAGTCCTCGACTTACGACCGGTTGGGGGTCGCGGCATTAAAAAGGTTGAGAACCACTGCTGTAGGGAACCATTCATGATGACTGCTTTGCATTTATAGAGAGAAATTCCACAAATAATCTCTCAAGCTGTTGGAGCTACCTTTTAGAAATATAATATTTTCTCCATTTTTAAAGTTAAAAAGATGAACTGGCATTAATCTAGGAAAAAAGGAATAGGAGGCTACCAAATTTTCTAGCAAAACTTCAAGAAAACCTACCACTGTGTAGCTAATAAGACAAATTTTCATATCTGAAGGCTATCATTCCTTTTAAGACTATACCTCTTAAAGAAAGCAGAAAGATCAGCCACATTTTCTCCCCTCACCTTCCTATAGCTTTCCTTGTATACAATCATTTTGCCCAATGAAATGTTCTGAAAATTTGCAGCTGTTTTGTAAACATCAGTTCATATAATATGTATATTGGCTCTATAGATTTTGATTTTGCCACAACAAGTTAATTAATGTGCACTATATTTTATCATTTAAAAAAACAAGTCAGATGCACTATTTTATATATCACTATGTCAGATGCACCAAAAATTGGAGTAAAAACAGTGCATGCTCACACTTCAATTTATTTTAACTTCAGGAACTTCAAAATGGGAAATCAGATGCTATATTTTACTTTATTAAACTCATTCTACACTATTACTTTTTCCTTAAATTTTCTTTTTATATTTTCTCCTTCCTTCCTTCCTTCCTTCCTTCCTTCCTTCCTTCCTTCCTTCCTTCCTGCCTGCCTGCCTGCCTGCCTGCCTGCCTGCCTGCCTGCCTGCCTGCCTGCCTGCCTGTTACAAAACCCCTTTTACATCTTTGTGAAATTTCCCATGTTCTTGGGAAAAGGAGGTCAAGATCTTCTGCTTATTTTTTTTTTCTGTATTTAAAATAAAATGAAATGGTAGCCTCAGCTTCTCCAGATTGGGCAAAAACTATTTAGAACAATTGAAGAACACTGTCTTTAATTAAAACATTCCTTTTTTCAGGGTCGGTTTATTGCTTCCCATTTATTTCACTTGAGACATTATAATACAGTATAACCAATCTAAATGTCCCAATATTCTACCATCTCTTTTTCAGGAAAGTTGCAATTCCAGTTTTCCTTTTCATGTTTTCCTTTCTTTAACTGGCAAAATAGCCAGGGTTCACCAGAAGAACAATAAGAGAGGTCAAAATTATCAGCAGAAAGCTAGCAGATGATTTTCACAGAAAACTGTGCTTGATAATTTTGTGAGTAAATATTAAAGGAGAACTTGGTCATGGGAAAGAACACTGTCAGATAATGCAGCACAAAGTTGTGTGAAAACCATTTCTTAATAATGATTATAGAAAAGCAATGCTCCTAAGTGTGGAAGTAACCTAATTAAAGCCATATTCTATTTTTTTAAACAAAGTAAACAAGTTTAAAATGGAAACAATAGGAATATGTATATCTGACCTCCTTCATTGCTTCATGTGATCAGTTTCATCCACTCTGTTCTATTCATACAACACACCTGTGGCCCAGCTTCTCTATAGATTGTCCTAATGTTGACATATTTTTAGGGTTAGCGTGTATATTTTCAAAAACATTAAGCCCTACAATCACCAGTATTCTTAACTTAATCCTTTATTTCCTCTTGATCTCTCTCTCTCTCTGTGTATAGACTGCAAAAGAAAAAAAGGGGGGAAGAGGATGAGTACAGAGACTGATGCAAGAACATATGAGATCTATTTAAGTGTTTAGCTGCCAAATTAGAGATACTAGTGAATTCAAGCCACAAAGTCAGCATTAAAAAGAACCCTAATCCATAACTGAATATGACAGATCTTCAGTGATCTCTTTGCTCTAAAAAAAGGAAAGAGAAATAAAAATATTTGAAAACTCTGCGAAGACTTCTGCTTAGTTTCCTACGCTGCCTATTTGTAGTTACCGGTACATAAATCCGATAAAATTCAGTAGGACTGAAATTATTGTACTTATCTCATTCCTTTTCCATGAAGGGGTAACCAAACATGGATTCTTCTTTAAAGGTAACTTCATTTTTAAGATACAGGTAGTCCTCGATTTACAACAGTTCAATTAGTGACCGTTCAAAGTTACAATGGCATTGAAAAAAGTGACTTATGACTATTTTCCACACTTACGACCATTGCAGCATCCCTGTATTTATGTGATCAAAATTCAGACACTTGGCAACTGGTTCATATTTATGACGGTGATCACCTTTTGCGACCTTCTGACAAGCAAAGTCAATGGAGAAGCTAGATTCACTTAACAACCGGGTTACTAATTTAACAGCTGCAGGGATTCTCTTAACAACTGTGGCAAGTAAGGTCATAAAATGGGGCAAAACTCACTTAACAACTGTCTAGCTTAGCATCATAAATTTTGGACTCAATTGTGGTCATAAATCGAGGACTATCTGTATATATCTTGTGTAGAAGAAACTTCCTTTCTGATTTCTGTCAGTCAAGGGACTCTTGCCAACACTGAAAATCCATTTGGTAAAAAAAAAAAAAGTTGAGAAAAATCAATCACATACTCCAGAAAGAATATTAAAAATATCCCCTTCTATTAAAGATTTTTTTAATATGTATTCAACAGCAAATGAATCCTTCCCCTCAAGTTTTCTATGAGAAATGAAGGCCAGTTGTGCATAGTGAAGGGTGCCACTAAGCCTTTGAAATGACCACCCTCCACTTCATATAATTGGAACAAAAGCAGTGATGAGATTCAAATATGTGAACAACCGGTTCTCTGTGTGGATGTTGCTTCCGGAAGTTGGTTCTGGGTCTGGGCAACAAAAAATTAGCTACCAGTTCTACCGAACTGGTGCAAACTGACTAAATCCCACCACTGAACAAAAGGTACATCTCTTTCTTTTTTCCATGATGATTCTATCTATTCTAACATTGTTAGATATCACATTGGTTATTTTGTAAAATATCTCACAATGACAGTAATGAGAGCTAGGAGACAGCAAGGAATTTGCTTGGCCTCCTGTCTGCAAGGAGAAGATTACTCGTTTCCGTAAATTTTCCAAGATTTGTCCTGTCTCACTATCAGAGGTTCTGATTCAAAAGCTCCACCTCTTCCCTCAGGACAATTTTCTCCACTTTAATAGTTCTTGCTGGCAGGACATTGTATTTTTTTTCCCCTCCTGAGATTCAGTTTTCCAAAGCTTGTGTTTTCTATTGTGTTGGCTGCTGAAGTAAATTTTGCCTTGCACATATGGTGCCCAAATTAACACATCTAGGCAATAAAAATAAAATTGCAATGTCTGGAGAATGAAGAGAAGCTGAGTAAAATAGCTGTCATCATTTGCATGTTTAGATTTGTGACTCTGGCATGTTTTACAGCCATCCTGTGACAAGCTTATTTTTCTGGCCTGCCTTATCTGTGTTTTGCCATGATACCCTTTCTGAGTCATTTTGTTTTATACTTCTTGTCTACCAAAACAAACTGAGAAAGAGCACAGAATTCAATGTATTAGGCCAAAGGCATTGCATACTGCTAGCCTGACAGAAGAGCTGCCCTGACTTTTTGGCATCAGTGAGAGAACATCCGAATGGGACTTCCTTCCTTTTGTATTTCTACACTCCTAATTCCCAATTTGCTAGAAAACATCATGTGTAAATCCTCTCACTCCCGTGAATGGTGTTTCAGCTTTTTCAATGCACCTATTGAGTAAATCAAATGCACCTTGATTTGAATTACTTGCCAGTCACTTTGGGTGCACTCAAATACACATTTTGACGCACTGTAAGGAAGCCACCAGTTTCCAAGGCAGCCACCAGACAGAACTTCAATAATAAGAGCCAGCCGATTGAGATGCATCTACAGTACTTAAAGTTGTATTGAGTAGAATCTACCCAATGCAGTAGCCATAGTAGAAGGAGACCTGTGTTAGGCAAAAACAGGAGTCTGATTGCAACTTGTCAGACTGAGAAAATTTATTTAAAGGCATAAACTTTCATGAGCCTGAAAAGGCTCCATCTGATTTTTGCCTCTTACAGTGCTGCCCTTTCTGCAGAATTAATCAAAGCAAGATTATGTATACATAGTGATCAATTATTATAATTCCTTGCATGGGGAAAAGACAGTACAGAGAAATGTGAAAATAAACTACATTTGTTGTTGTTGTTGTTAGTTGCGAAGTCGTGTCCGACCATCGCAACCCCATGGACAACCTTCCTCCAGGTCTTCCTGTCCTCTACCATCTTCTGGAGTCCATTTAAGCTCACGCCTACTGCTTCAGTGACTCCATCCAGCCACCTCATTCTCTGTCGTCCCCTTCTTCTGTTGCCTTCAATCTTTCCCAGCATTAGGCTCTTCTCCAGTGAGTCCTTCCTTCTCATTAAGTGGCCAAAGTATTTGAGTTTCAACTTCAGGACTACCCCAACAAAGAACAAATGGAACATGCCACACACACATACCCCACACAAACACATTTGCAAAGCTCCTATTTTTTATATGATCAATGAAAGCTGCTCAGAATTCAGTGCCTTGAGTTAACATAAGATTCCAACTTGCTTTGTCATATTAATGATCACACATGCTTTTAATACTAAAAATAATACCAGAATAGACTATATCTCAAATAGGCAGTCTCATTTACTCATTTTTCTCACTGGGCATTCTATTTCCATTTAAATTATAGCTATTTCTAAAAAAAAAAAGCTACAGATAGTCCTCAACGTATGACCACAATTGAGCCCAAAATTTCTGTTGCTAAGTGAGATATTTGTTAAGTGAGTTTTGCCTCATTTTACGACCTTTCTTGCCACACTTGTTAAAGGAATCACTGCAGTTGTTAGGTTAGTAACACAGTTGTTAAGTGAATCTGACTTCCCCATTGACTTTGCTTGTCAGAAGGTCACAAAAGATGATCACATGGCTCAGGGACACTGCAACCGTCACAAATATGAGTCAGTTGCCAAGCGTCTGAATATTGAGCACGTGACCTTGGGGACGCTGCAATGATCATTAGTGTTGAAAAACAGCCCTAGGTCACTTTTTTCAGTGCTACTGTAATTTAGAATGGTCATTAAATGATTATTGTAAGTCGAGGACTACTTGCAAAAGGTAAAGATTTCCTCTGTGTCTAACTCTAGGGGCCGATGCCCATCTCTTCTTAGCCAAGGGAACCATTCCATGGTGATGTGGCCGGCATGACTATACGCTGAGACACAAGGAATGCTGTTACCTTCCCACCAAAGTGGTACCTATTTATCTACTTGCATTTCCAGGCTTTCAAACTAGGATCTAAATAGCATATGTAAATGTGATGTCCTCTTTTTTGATGATGCTACATGGCTTGCAAAATAGGTTTTTCTTTTTCTTCTTTTTCCTTTTTATTATTGTTCCTTGAATTAGATCTGTTAGTTTGCATTCTGAAATTTGGGCCTTGTACCTAAGTCCTTCCCATGTGACTGGTTAACACAGGGGTCTTCAAACTTGACCCTTTTATGACTTGTGGACTTCAACTCCCAGAATTCCTCAGCCAGTGTGCCTGGCTGAGGAATTCTGGGAGTTGAAGTCCACAAGTCATAAAAGGGCCAACTTTGAAGACCCCTGGCTTAACACAAAGTAACAGGATCGCTCTCTCCCTAAAAAGCAGTCCAAAGGTTTCTCTGGATCTGTTTTCAAGTTTCCCTCCCTCTCTCTCTCCTCTACAACTGCTCTTTTGTTGGTTGGGCCCAATTAGATTTGTCAAAGGACAGTGTCTAAATGTTCAAGGAAACATTTTTTTTAAAAAAATCAAATAATATGTTTAAAAAAGAGTTTTATCACATACAAGTCAGCATTCAAATCCTCATATTGGGTGGGTTGAAAAGATGAAAAGTGTTTTGTAGAATTTTATACATGAAAACCAATGTAGCTATTTGCCCAAAAGACAGCTGAGAGGTAATATTAGAAATATTCTTATTATAGTAGATTACTTGGAACAACACAATCGGAAACAAGCTGTGTTGACCTTTCTTGATTGGGAGAAAGTATTTGATAATTTGAACTGGACTTTTCTTTTTGAAATTTTGAAAATATGGAATTTGAAGAAAATGTTATTAAATGGGTAATATTGATATATACTAACAATCTGGATACAAATACGTATAAAGCTACAAGGAATTTTAGAGACTAACGCTGAGAAAAATCCAGACTTTTTTTTTAAAAAAAATTGATTGATGAGAACCAATTAGAAGAGATTCATGGAAGATTGATTTTACATATGGTGATTGTATCAAATTTATTATATGCAAAGCAATGGAAGAAATTGCCATAATGGAGGAATGAATTGTGAAGATGATAGAACTGGCAGAAATGATGAAACTGAAATATTTGGTCAGAGAAAACAAGTTCTTTTTTTCTTCTGTATATGTAAACCAATTTTTACCATCTGTTTATGCATGTAAAAATGTTCAGTAAAAATGTTATTACATACATATACTCACATATATAAACATACCTATATATACACACACATATATACATATATATTCATCCTCACATTGGGAAAACAAATAGTTCTTTACATTATGCTTATTTATTATTATTAGATTGTTAGTCACACAAGTCAGCTCAATGTTTTGACTGGGTTTGGCATTTTTATCCACCTATTGAGTCTTTCCCAAGGATCTGAGATAAGCATATGTTGTTGTTTGGTGGTGCTAAAGGTATTGTTTCTATGAAAGCTGTTCCAAGTAAATCTGCCTTTTGCAATTGATTGATGGTGATTTTTCTCAGTGCTAAAGGATTCAAGTGGTGCTCCATTGTTGCCACTTTTTCGTGCTTTTGCTTGTAGTCAGGCTGTACAATCTTCTTGCAGCAGCTAACTAGGTGATCCAACTGTTTCTTCAGCTTCGTTACAGAGGCTGCATTTCCTATATTATCATCATCATTATTAGCTTTTTATTTTATCTACTTCTCTCTCCCCCCCCCTCCCTCTCTCCCTCTTCCTCTCTTTCTCCCCCCCCCTCCTTTTCTATCCCAAGATGGCAAACATACTTAATATTCTTGCTTTCTGTTTTGCTCACAAGCAAAAACCCTGTGCGGTGAATTGGGCTGAGGGAGGCTGACCAGCTCAGAATCACCCAGATGACTTTAATGCCCAAGCGAAGACTAGAACTACTTTAATCAATTGAGGGAATGGGTAATCACTTATCAACCTATTTTCATTACCAGACTTCTTGGAAAGTCTTACTGGAAACTTTTATGCTACAATTTTACTATGTCTACCACCTTTGTTAATTGTGGAAAGTCAATCAAGATCTGGAGACACATAACATGGAAGGGCAGGGGAAGACACCAAGTAAGTCTAACTTGTTGTGCTTTCCTCAGATAAGAGAAATAAAGAATAAATGTGAAAATTGAATCTAAATGGGATTTTAGTCCTCTTTGGAACACATGACAAAGCTCATTCTCTTGGCATTGTGAAGCTGGAGGCCCTGTGCTTTTCATTAAGTCCCTGTTTCACTCACAAACCAACTATACTACATTTGTAACACAAACATTTTTAAAAATTAAAACTGAACATTGGGGTGAGCTTAGTTAAAATATATGACTTAATCATATGTGGGATTTTTCAGTTGTCAGGTGTAACAATGAAAATCATGATTGTCTGGTTGCCAACATATACAAGAAAAACTTGATGCTGAAACAGAACTTGTAACACAGTCATTCATTGCCTTAATCCTAAGCACATCAGACCTACATTAAGTTGTTGCAAGCTGAAACTCATGTTTGATGCCATATAACAACAGCAGATCAGATTCTGGAACCTATAATTACCGCAGTTAATAATGAAGTGAAGCAGAGATGTTTTCTCCTTTGGAATACATGGGTTAGAACATGAAAGCTTTTGTAGCCGTATTTTTAAGATCTTGAAAACTATTCTGGTAAGTAAAAGAATATATAATATTAAGCTGAAAGTGCAGGGTGGGGGGAAAAGAATATATCAGGTTTACATGCAATCTCAAATTGTTTCCAGCATCAGCTGATAGTTTTGTTTTCAAAACGTTTCTGTAGATAAAGATTCAATATAGACCAGGGGTGTCAAACTGCTGGCCAACGGGCCAGATGCATCACGCAGAAGCCACACACACACCCAGCTCTGGCAAGGGGGAAAAAGTCACAATACCTCACAACGCATCACATGACGCGGCGAGTTTGACACCCCTGATATAGATGGTCACCAGGACTTTGTTGTCAGAAGACAATGCTGACTGGACCCAAAATTTATAGTTAGACTACTTACTGCCCATGAAGACTGCTAATGCTCAAAAATGGTAAAAATGGGCAAGTAACAAATAAGCAATTCATAATGCAAAAAGCGGTTTTGAAATACTAAAACTCAATTTATTTAAAACTTTCCAGAGTTTTCACTTGACTCTTCACCTTTCTTTTTTGGCATGGATGCAGGAATAAAAAAGCAGGGAATCCAACAATTAGGAAGGACAGCGAGCATAATCCGGACAGTTCACTAGGTCATCACCTGGATTGACATTAAGAAAGGGGATTTTTAAACCATCTTCATAAATTACATACATGAGTCAAACAGCAATGTGGAAATGCCCACGGATGCATCAACACCACACCTCTAGCCATGTGGTTAAGTTTGATCCTCCAGCTCAATAGCAGCTTACTTCTACTACATAAATATTAGGCATTCAGTAGCAGGAGCTTGTGCTGCCTACCCTCTCCTACTGAAAATAATATAGATGAACTTACAATACCAAGCTGACAATCTGTTGAGAAATCACTCTAAGGAACCCAAATTATCTTGAATGTATGTTATCGATATCTGGAAGACAGTTGGGCAAATCCTTGAAAGAAATGTTTCAGAACAGCCAGGAGTACATAAAAACTACCTTTCTTTGAATAGTTAAAGCAGCCATGTCTTTCTCCAGGCTCATTCAGTTATTTTGGAAGGTGGTCCCAGCTGTGGCGACATCTATTTCCATACACGGTTCTTTTTTACCCCACTTCCACACTGCATTAATAGCGTGGAACTGATGGCGGAAATTGTAAAATTATTTTGAAACCCAGCCAAATTTCAGCCCATTTTAGAGCTCAGAAAACTTATTCCAGATGGGAACTGGGCAGATACCTAATTATTTTAGTCTCCCTGCTCACCAAAGAGTCTTTCTCAGAGCCAAACCTGATGTTTTTTATCCTCATCAGTTCTTAATGGGAGAAACCATTAGGAAAATCCTCAGGTGCAAGGAAATTTGTCCACATAGCACAAATGCTACGTGTGCTTTGACACTGTCTCTATCACCAATGTAACTGAGAAACTTTCATTCTTCCATATTGACATATGTTTGACATATGATGAAGTTTTCTTCTTGATTTTCTCCTTTCAGGTAATGAACACGCAACATTGCTAGACTTTGCCTGGCAGCAATTAAAATTTGTAAATAGATATGGATATTGGGCATGAAATTTTTTCTTTTATTTAAAAAAAACCTGTTTTACATCCTTTTTGTGGCCTTCAGAAGAAGACACACCTTCTTTAGCCCATAATCTTAGTATTAAAATGGACTTTTTAAAAGAAAACATTACCCTGCCTTTTTTATCTTATAATTAACATGAAGCAGCATACATACATAATACTCCTTCCTCTTCCTATTTTCTCCAAAACAACAACCCTATGAGGGGGGTTGGTCTGGAAGAGAGAATTTGGCCCAAAGTCAGTCAGCCAGCTTTCACACCTGAGACAGGACTAGAACTCAAAGCCTTCTGGTTTCTAACTCAGCGCCTTAAGCACTCCATCAAAGTGGCAATCTATATTTTATTGTTTATATATTATTATTTCGTAGACAGATCTTGTTTTAATATTGTAGCAATGTGTTTAAGCAATCCTAGCTTTTAGGTTTTATCTCTTTAGTGTTAATAATGAAATAAACATAATTTTTCCTAAATGTACTTTATGTTGGTCTATATGACCAAAATAATAATTGGGCTAATTGGTTGACTTTGATACAGTTTTATGTTCAGAGCAAATTCTGATAGTTGGGGAAGATGGACTCTTTCAGGATTGGCTTAAGCTAAACCCTTAATATCCTTTTAATGCTGTTTTTGGTGAATTATTTATTAAGCTGATACTTTCACTGGTGATCATACGCAACTCCCCAAGAAATCTGTGGGCTTTTGAGTTCAAATCAATAGCAGCATTTAAAGGTACTGTCATTCTTTGATGCATTACATGTAAACCAATTAAAAACTAATTCAGACATAACTTAGATGCTACCTTTAAAGTTTACGTGAAATAGATTTTTTAAAAAAAGAACCTTGCAGTGTACTGTGATTTTAGATACAGTGGTAATGCATACTGGCTCAAGAATTTGGCTAGGCAAATATTATTTTACAAAATTCTTCTAAGCTTGCTAAATTCTAATAAGATAAAAACAATAGTTTTCACTATTTTCCATGATATGGAAAATATTTTTATTTTGTTTAATCATAAAACCATAAAAATAATCCATGGATTACCTAGAACAAATTCATTACTTAAAGTACTGTACATTAACACAAATGTTATTTTTTAAAAAAATATTTTCAATTTGATTCCTCTCTGTTGAGATTTGTCTGACTCCCAAAAGAAGGAGAATGATTGAAACCTCTAGTTACATGCCTCTATGCTAAGCAATATGCTAAGCAAAGTTTCCAGGAGGTTATTTTATTTTATTTTATTTTATTATCATCAAAAATTCAGCACAGTTCATGAGAGCCTTATCTCTTACAGATATTGGGCTTAGGGGGGACATGCCAGGTAAAGTGATCCCATTAAGACTGGTAGTGGCTGTTGGAATGATCAAGCTGTTGCTCAAAATCAAGAGGTATTGTCAGAGTTGTGTAGACTTAGTGGGAGTCTGGAAGAGGAAGTTTGAAACCTTCAAATTTTCACTCTCTGGGCTCAGCAATTCTAGTGCAGTTAGGTATCATAAATCAATTAGAAAGGCACAAAGGTAAGACTAAACTTTCACACAGATGTCTTGTGCCTAACAAAAGCAAACATGTCGAACTAATTCAATTCTATTTAAAAAGACACAATAGAACACCCAAAAAAAAGAGTGTAAGAGTGATCAGCCTTAGGAATGGTAATCATAAGTTGTTTTGTATATATTTGTTTCTGGAAACTAGCCAGTATCCAATAATTCTCAAGAAGCATAGCTCCAGAGGCTCATGGATGAAATGGATTATCTGGACCCTTTCAGTTGGATTTCATGACCATATGTGGAATGGAAATGAATTTGGTTGCACTTTTAGATGATTTCTGGCAGGAACAGGATGGGAATAGTGCATCTATCCCAGCTCTTCTTGATGTCTCCATAGCCTTCAATATCACCAACCATGGTATCCTTTTAGGTTGGCTCTGCGCCATTGGGGGTGGGAGGCACTGTCTTGTGCTGGTTCACCTCCTTCCTCTGAGGCCAGTCCAATGAGTTTTGATAGGGAGCGAGAGGTCTAGCCCGTGGTCCCTGCTTTCTAGAGTGCTGCAGGGTTCAGGGTTCTCTCCTTTTTAACATCTACATGAAGGTGAGATCATCCATCACAATGGGATGAGGTATCATCAGTTTGCCGATAATACTCAATTGTACATCTCCATCCCAGGTGAGCTAAGTGATGCTATGAATGTTCTTTCACAGTGCTTAGAGGTTGTGGAAGTCTGGATGGAAAACTACAGGCTTCAATTGAACTCTGGTTAAAAAAAAGCACACTCTTCACTATTATAGACAAAAAGAATGAAGTTCTTTCTTCCATTCCTAAAGATAGTGGCTGAGTTTACACACCGCACTAAGCTGCAGTATGATTTGTTGGTTTAGAACAGTAAACCACATAATAAATCATACTTTGGTGATGGTATTGCATGATCTATGACTTGGAACATGCAGTTGTGATTTCTTATTTATTCTTGGTTCAGTTTTGTATCTTAACCAAGCCACTAATGATTCCAAGAAGTATAAAACAACTTGCTAGGAACTGGCCGAGCAAGCATGATTATTTTGCTGGATTATCCAATTAAACAGGCATATTATAATGGATGAACCCAAGAACAACATCAGTCAGCAAAACATATAGCTAGAAAAGTATGCTGTCCTGGTAAGTGAAAGGAGACTCTTATTACTACTTTTGTGCCCTGAAATTTTTCTTGCATAAAAAAATATGAAAAGAGATAATTATATCAATTGGCTAACTTCAAATGACATTTCCCATGAGTTTTATGTGGCAGTATTTTATAACTACTTGCTAGGATTGATATAGTTAATAAAAGTAGATCACTCGTCAGCAGACAGTAGTAGTCATTGTTCTTAGTGCAGTTTCCACTGGATAGATTTTGACTTAGGTTTTGGGTAGGTAAAATGAGGATACAATACCACTGAATCGTATGAGCAGCCCTAATAACCAGGAGAAGAAAGACAGCTTATGAGATCAACCATGCCTAGCAGATGCCCAAATATAGGGTGTTCCCTGTTCCTGCAGTAGAAGAGGATCTTCTGGGCTTATCAAGCTTTATGAGAAAAGGGAGGGGAAGCAGTAACAACTGACAGTCTTCTTTTTTGACTATAATTGTTTCATTATAAATGTTAAACATCTTCCCTATGACAAATTAAATTGCTGCATGAAACTGTGCCAATCAGCATAAGTAAATTACATTTTCAATTATTAAGTGTTGAGAGTCGTGCCACACAAAGCCTACTTCTCAGGAGATTATGCTTCCCCTTTGCTTCTTGTAACAGCAATAAGGCTACTTTGTCCAGTTCTACTGGAAGACCAGCGATCTCAGTGGCTACAAGGAGTTTTCCATTCATACCAATCACAACCACATCTAATCCCCAAAGTGGTGTGATTTTAGATTCATCTGTTGGATTACTAGGGGATTTTGAAACCTGATGAAAGATATCTTATACACAGGAGAACACTGCCCCAGCATTATGTGGAGAAGATCTTGGAAGACTGGCAAGATAATTCAGGAGGAAATGCACCTTCAGATATTTGAGCCTCTAGTCATTTGAAGTTTTAAAGTAAACAGCATTGTGAACTAACTCAGAAGTGAACCACCATCAAACCTGGCTAGTTAGAATTCTGGCAGCCATAATTGGCATCAATTAAAATTTCTGAGTTATGTTGCCGGTTAAACCTACATATCATGCATTATTATAATGCAGAATATCCTAGGACAGTTCTGCAGATACCATATTATATAATATTATTCCCCAGGGTGCAGAGGATGATGGAAATTCAGTGTGAAAAGATTCCACATAACACAGCTATTGTCCAATACATAAGCATGACAAATATTAGCTTCAGGTTGGGACTATGGTGTGTGGCCTTGCTCAAATGCAATCCTGGAAAGTGCATCCCCATTCCAGGGTCTTGAGGTCAGTGGCTTACCCTGTAATCTGGAGCATAGAGTGTAAGAGCCAAGAGTTGTGATCTATTAATAAAACCAAGGCAGAAAGCCAAGATTTCTAGTATTTGTACAAGGTCTATCCAATTCTATTTCCTACTGCCTGCCAGTTAGAAGAGCTAATATGTCTAAAGTAACTTATTAATAGTTGCATGATACAAACACTTAAGTTCTTCCTTCTGTAAAACTTACAGTGCCTGATCCCAATTTTGTATGACATTTATGTGACTACTCAGCTAGGCTTAGCTAGCTGAAAATTAGAATCAAATTAATTATCAATAAGGATGTTGCATAATAATAAAGAAATTGCAAAAAATGACAATCTAATAGAGGAATTACAACAATATCAGTGGGGTAGGGTGGAGACAGACATCAGTATATATGGTTCCTTCCATTACCTTTATAGGAAATAGCTTAATATGGGTTTACTCAGAAGTTAGACTATTTTTAATAAAGTCCCACTTCTTTTAACTATTAGTCTTTTAATTACTGACTTCCTTCTTGTATTCTCTTTTTGGCTGTTTCTTTTTAACTTGTGATCCTTTAATTGGTTTGCTTCATTCCTGTTATACTTCTGCTGTCTCACTCCTTTAATTAGACTGTTTTTTTTCTGTTCCTTCTTCAAGTCATTATTTGTCTTTATTTACCTGCTTCCTCTTTACAAACAGAGGTTGTGGTCTCTCTCTCTCTCTCATTCTCACACAGGCAGACACAAACAGAGAGAGACTGTTTAGCTAATCATAAGAAATCTATTATTAAAATGTCTCTAATTAATTAAAGCTCTGTTCAGAAATGTCATGGCCAGAAACAAAAGAAAACAGCTAACTAAAAAGAAAAACAAATCCTCAAATCCAGTAACTTCAACTATTTTTATTGGGTTTTCTGACTGTATTTTAAATTGTTTATGTAGTATTTTATTTTCTTTCTTCTAAAATTGGGTATTATTACAATGATAGTGATCCTAAAATGAGATAAAAACCATAAAGCTATAAAAAAAAACCCAATATGTTAGCCACCTTGAGATTGCATAAAGTGATATATTTCATTATAGGCAAACACTGAAAACAGTGGAAGGGCAGTAGTTTGGCACTGATTTCTTCACAAATAAAAAATTCCCCATTCCTGATAGTGTTAATATCAGGAATGGATATTATTTATTTGGATTTTACTTGATGCCCACAGATTGCCCTCCTGTCCTGTGCCCATCGCCTTTTATGAGTTCATATAATCCCTTAAATATTATATGGAAGCTTGGCATTAGTCTTCTGGGTGGTATTAATATGTTGCCAAATGTCAGTGCTAAAGGATGATAGAAATTCCATCTGCATCTCATTTCCCTGTCATCCCACAACAAATACTGCCCATGCTAAATGCTACTTTGCTTCAGAGAGCAATTGAAGATGTGTCTCTTTGAAATAACTTCAGTGCACGCCATGATGGATTTTTAAACCCTTGTCAAGCAGTTTAATGAAACCTTGAAATCCCACAAGTTCCTCAAATGGCTGGTTCCATTGTGTAACTGATCTTGTGATTAAGGTAGGAAAATCCCCCTTGGTCTTCCTTCCTGTAATTTAGGACTTCTTTCCCTGTCATCATCAAATCATAAACCAAATTATCTCTCTTTCTCTCTCCCTGACTTTCTTTCTCTTTCTTTCTTTCTCATGTACACACACCCACACACACACAAGAATGCCCAATATTTTCTGCTTGCAATTCCTTTTTTCCTAAAGGTTAAGGATTCTGATCCTTCAAATTATTTTCTGGACTTCTTTCTATAACTCATTTATTCTCCAAGTCTTCTTTGCATCCCTTCCAATACATTCTAATTGCTTTTAAAATATGGTGTTCTACTAATGTAATGTTATTGATACAGTAACTATTACTTTTCAACAATGTTCTACGTTTCTTTTAACTGTATTGCTTTTATTCTTCTAATAAAGTTTAAAATACGAGGACAATTCGGAAATAAAATTCCGTTTGATTATCAATGACAGACGCTTGCAGATACAGAAATTTTATTATACACATTAGAAAACTACAACATTACATTACTTTTCGACATAATCGCCATTCCAATTGAAGCACTTCTCATAACGTCATACAAGGTTTGAAATTCTTTAGTAGTAGTCGCTCGGCGCCAAATCTGGGCTATGGGGGGGGTGATCAAAAACATCCCAACGGAACTGCTTCAAAAGTTCTTGGGTGCGTCTAGCTGTGTGCAGGTGAGCATTATCGTGAACCAACACCACACCGGAAGTCAGCATGCCCCAACACTTGTTATGGATGGCTCATCTGAGATTTTGTAATGTTTCACAGTGGACTTCTGAATTGATGGTCGAACCACACTCCATGAACATCACTAGCAGTACTCCTTTGGCATCTTCACATTTGGAGGGATTTTCTATGGCACCACTTTCGGTGTGGTGTTGGTTCACGATAATGCTCACTGCACACCACAAGACACACACAAGAACTTTTGAAGCAGTTCTGTTGGGATAGAACATAGCCCCAGAGCCCAGATTTGGCACTGAGCAACTACTACTAAGGAATTGCACCCCTTGTAAGACATTATGACAAGTGCTTCAATTTGAATGGTGATTATGTCAAAAAGTAATGTAATGTTGTAGTTTTCTAATGTGTATAATAAAAGTTCTGTATCTGCGAGTGTCTGCCATTGAAAACCAAACGGAGGTTTATTTCCAAATTGCCCTCATATTCTTTTGCCTATACAATGTTGTGCCATCCTATGGATCTGGGCTACTAAAATCTGGATGACCACAAAATGTCTTTTCCTGAGCAATCTGGTGATGGCAGCAAAGAGCTACAGAGATTTTGCTGCCATCCTATGATTGTCTAAATTGCTAAGGGACAGATCTGGTTTCCCTGTCTAGTTCATACATCAACATATGGCCTTTGTTTCCCAGGACTTGATTGTTCAGGTAGCAAGTTCACATTATGGTGAAATTGTCAGGCTATCAAGAAATTAAGGAGGTGGGTCAAACTCCAGCAGAAAAAAACCCCAAGCACAATGGGGTAACTGAATCCTGATTTTGCCTGGTCCTGCCCACTCTATGCAAACAAATTTTAGCTAATTTCATACAATTCCATATGAATTTGAAGACCAGCTAGAAAGTGGAAAGCTCTAGAGAAGGAAGAAATGATGTTCAATAAGTCCCAAAGGTGCTTTTTCAAAAAGCAACTGGATTTCTTTGTTTTTCCTTGAAGACATTTCACTTCTCATCCAAGCAGCTTCTTCAGTTTTGAAAACATAAGCAGAACTGAAGAAGCTTCTAGGATGAGAAGCTAAACATCTTCAAGGAAAAACAAAGAAAGTCCAGTTGCCTTTTGAAAAAGCACCATTGGGACAACCATGACCTGGATGACTGAGAATCTCCATAGATGTTCAATAAGCCATCCAATTTCTTTACCAATGGAAATCTCACAATCATCCACTATTTAGCTCATTTCTGCCAAAACATGTAACTCTGCTGTTGGCACAAAAAACCCACATTTGTAAGGTGAAGTTCTATCTCGGGGGGGGGGGTTGGCTTATTCAGTGTTGCAGGCTATCACTCCGGTAGATGAAAAACCCTTGCAGTAGTGAATCTGCAGCAAGAAACCTGGATTCTCCAACTGGGGATTCTGGCAACAAGATTTTAATCACACAACCATCTACTGGGTGGCATAGCAAGACAACTCTCAGATTCAGAGAATTTATAGACCAGCCTCTGGTAGAAGCCATGGATCACCATTATAATAGAGGAAATGCATGGATTTGTCTGTCTAGTAGTTAACCCAAATGATCTGAAAAAACAGCTCTGTGTGATTTTTACTGGCTGGTCCTGTATCAGCTGACCTTTTTTGGAACTGACTCCAACCCATCTTAGCTTGTATCCTTTGCCTCTCAACTTCTGAATTTTCTGCAAATTATAACTAACCTTTTATTGCTGACTTTGTTCACGCTTCATGATTATGGTAATCACTAGAGTCCCAGCAATGCTATTGTTTATTCCTCATCCAAATGAGTTTTGCATGTTTCTTTCACAAGAGGATGAAAAGATTTGACATGTGTAGCTTCCAAAGTCAAATCATCCTGGGTGAGATGGATGAAAAGAAATCTGACTTTGGCAGAAACTCCATTACAGCTTGTTTTTCAGACTACCTCACTATTTCCTCTGACGCTTATAACTGATTAATACTTTCTTTTCCCCCCAACAAATTTGGAATGTGTGGGATTTTGGGGAGACATTATTGTGATTCATTTAAAAATAGTCATGGACTAGTCATGCCTTCCCTAACGACGAGTTCCCATATTTTTCTATGATGATAAAGCATTTCATCAGTTCAGGAGGGGAAAGAAGAAGAGAAAATCCGCCCACAGATTGCAACATCGCATTATCAGCGCTGTGTGAAACACTAAAAAGCCCACACTGTCCCTGTTGGTGATGCGTTGCAAACAACAGCACCAAAAGCCACTGAAGTATCAATTGATGATTTCACCATGTTTTAAGCCTCCTACTAATAAATGATTCATCTTTTTAGTGCTGACATCTCAAAGGGCTCGAAGAAAGGGAGGGGGGAAAGTCAGAAACTTTAAATCTTAAATGTAAAACTTTTAAATACTCTTTTACAATCTGCTGCTATGAAAATAGGTTGGGGCCCTGGGAGTGCTTGTCCAAAAACATCTGGAGGGCATCCGGCTGGGGATAACTATCTTAATATCTGATTTCTAAAACAAAGCACATACAGAATCTGATCTTTTTTAAAGGAAAATAATATTTAAATGGCCTTTTTGAAGTGCTATCTGTTTTTGAAAAACAGACCTCTAGAGGAAATATATAATATAAATGTATATTTGTATACAAACAGCATGCAGGCCAAATGTTTATAATGTAATATTGCTGCCTGAAAACATCACAGACTAAAATAAAAGCCACAGGGCCTATTTATATACCCAATTGTGTTTGCTGCAGCCACAGATATTTCTATCCATACATTTGGGGAAACCCACACATAGAGATACAGACCTATGTGCTATACATTCTTGGAGGATATTGCTTATCTTGGCTTCTTTCAAGTAAGGTGTGGGCTTGAGTCTTAGACAGAATCAGGCATAGTCACTTTGAGACATAACCTGAGACAAAAAGAAGTACTCCTTTTTGTGTCAGGTTATGTCTCAAAATGACTATGCCTCATTCCCAGCAGCTTTCAATATTGTCAGTACATTGACCTGGACCATCTCCGTTTAAGTAAGGGCAGTGATGGGATTCAAATATGTGAGCAACCGGTTCTCTGTGTGGATACCACTTCCGGAAGTCCATTCTGGGCCTGGGCAACAAAAAATTAGCTACCGGTTCTGCCGAAGTGGTGCGAACCGGCTGAATCCCACCACTGAGTAAGGGATTGGGCATGATAATACAATGGATCTGTTTCTACTTGCAGAGATGATCTCCAAAGGTAGCACTGAGTGACAAAGCCAATATGCTTTGACAACTATGCTGTCGATTGCCACAAGGCACCAATTTGTCTCCAGTGTTATTTAACATCTATATTAAACCGCTGTAGGTAGCCGTCAGGTATTTTGGAACTGGTTGTCAACAATATCAAGTGACACTCGGCTTTACCTCTCCATGAATCAAAATAAAACATTTTATTTAAATGTTTGAAATAAAGCCTGTGTGTGTTCTGAACTAGAGTTGGATGCAGTGAAACTTTGGATGAGTGCCAATAAACTTAGATCGTGTTAATTATTTATTAGATTGATGTCCTATATTGCATACAGGATCTTAAGACAATTTATATTTAGTTATCCTTTTGTTTTGCCCTACAACCAGTGTTTCAAGTAAGTTGAGTGGAGAGTGGCTGGCCTAAAGTCAGCCAGAGAGTTTCTGTGGGTGAGGCGTGGACCAGAACCTGGTACTAGTACATCCTTCGGGGAATTAGTTCTCTATTTGAGGAGTTGGGGACCTACTAAATAGAATTGCACTCCATCAGAAAAAAACAACTTATACTTTAGGATGCTTCGGATTGTTATCATCGTTGAGGACAAGATGGCCTTCTGCTTTGGTGTGACCCTTGCACAAACCACATATTTATTTGATACACAAATAAAATACATCATTTCATTGTATTGGGTGTGTTTTTAATTTGTACATTGCCCAGAGTCAATATAAATTGTGTGACTTTGTAATTTGATTTTTTGACCAATCATTAGGTTTACTCCTACTATGTGTGTTGAGAGCTGCTGAATGCAGTTTATTAAACTAAATCTGAAATGAAAGAAAAGCAATTAACAGGGAAAAAAACCATCCATATACAGATAGTAATATAAGATTAATCCAATCCTGAAATGTTTCATGAAGTCTAGACCACTTAGCATATTAAAGCATAACTATTATGGCATATATATATATACCATGTAACGTATTGAGTCACCTTCTCATTTTTGGATTACATATAGACTTTTCAAAAATAGGTAATAAATTCATCTTCTTTGGGTATGCCCCTGACTTGAAAGAGCCAGAGCTTTTCATTAGAAAACAAATTCCTTGTTTTAGGAATACAGTTCAACATCTCACTGAGATTCTTAACTACAATGTTTCTTCTCAAAATTGTACTCACTTATGTAATAAATTAAACCCAAAATAAAATAAAATCGTATGTATAAAAAACCTTGAAATTTCTTACAATAGCAACATAAAAATCTAATGTCTATATCTTTTTGAATATTGTTTCAGGGATCCAATAACCACAAAGCACTATTTTCTGATAAATTAATTTCATTTTTAATCAAGAGAAGTTTATTCCAAATTTTGAACACCTGGATTCATTGATTCTTCAAAATTGGATATTCACACAATTCAAACATATTATTAAGGTCAATTTTCATTTTATTTTTAAATCCCTTAATAAACTGAATAATTGATTTCTGATCAAGTGCTGTATTTTTTAAGGAACCTAAAATTGTAGATATTGTGGATGCTGCTAAAGCATCCAGAAAGTTCTGTTTAATTAGTAAGCCATTCTGTTTAATTAGTATGTTTCAATTGTATATACTGCCAAGCTAGCATTGTAGGTAAATAATACTCAACACACAATTTCTCAAAATCTTTAAAACAGTCATTAGAAATTTAAATCCCTTGTCTAGTACAAAATGTCTAGTAAACTATCTTCCCTGGTATTTCAAAATGTGGGTTATAATTTCTCATATGGTTCAGAATCAAAGTATAACTGCAATACTTATTAATAATCAAAGATTATTAGTAAGCCAAAGATTATTAGTAAGCCAAAGATTCCAGTTAAGTATACTGAATCTAGGTCCTTAAACTTGTTAAAATGTCAAAGGTGTTAAATATTTCCTGTCCAAATGGCTTTGACCTACCATAAACATTTTCATAATTCACTTATCTATCTCTTTAAACATTTAATAGAACATTAAACATTCCAATAACATTAACCCTAAGATTCCAATAGAAGAGAATGTATGCATGCTCAGAGTTGAGGTGTTGGGTTCTTGATGCTCTCTGAACTTGGATGTTTTCTTACAGATATTTCATTATCACGCTAGGTAATATCATCACTGCGAGGGACAGTGGGGTTTGCTGCCTGTTTACTTGTAGTAGCTTCTCTTGCCAGTCTTAGTTGAGATATGGCTTCCCTGTTGATGGATATTATTTCTTCCTTAATGTTTTATCTGATTTTTTCCCCATGTTTACCTGGGTGTTGGCTTCTGGGCTAGATGTGTTCTTCCTAGGCTTTGAACTTCATCTTTTAAAAAGTATGTAAATAGTGTTTATCTCTATGTGTTTATGAATAGTTGATTCCCTAGCAATTTTGCATTGGCCTAATCTAAAATGTTAAGTTTCCCAGTTGAAACGATGGTTGAGTCTGTCCACATGTTGCAAGATTAAGGAGTTCTATTCCAACACCTTTTAAAACTTGAAAATCTTGTCAGGGTAGATTGCAATGTGCCAGGAATTCAGTGGATTCAGCTCTGTGGAATGACACACTAGTCAGCTCACTTAACACCTTTTGCTGTTTTGAATAATAAAAATAAATAAATAAAGCTAGATGATTTGCCAAATTTTAAGACTGAGTGGATTGTCTTACCGGCAGCAAGTTTGCATCCTGTCCCTCTTCTAAATTTTCCTCATTAGAATAAATTTGCTTACTCATCTTTTGAGGCCGACTACAATTAGGCTCTTTAATTGGCTTATATCAAGTGCTTCGTGAGTGTATCAGGCCTTTTACTTAAATTGTTTGTTTTATTAAAATCTTCATATGGATGGCTGATCACAAGAGAGCTGTGTTTTTCCAAGTCTGCTTATTAGGACAAGAGATGTTTAGAATACTGATCAGATCATTCTTGAAATAGAGTGCAAGCTCCAGTTTCTTTCAGACTATAAAGTTAGGATCAAGGTATATTTTGCACAACACTGAGAATTGTAACCCTGCTATTGTATTGTAGTACTCTGGTAGCTAAGTCAGAAAAATTGCAATTAAGTCCCTATTAAAAACAAGGAAACCCAAGAGAAACCTGGCAAGGTTTCCCTTTTATGTCGGACAACCAGATTAAAGAGCAGATTAAAATGAGTGAAAGAATGTCATAACATTAAACATCCTGGGAAAAAATAAAATGGTTCTGGCTTGGTGCTTGTAAGGACCAAAACAGGTAAGACTGGGCACAGACTGGGATGCTGCAATTGAGAAAGCTCTGTTCATGTCATTTGGGAGAGACCCTCTGAGATACTTTAGCCTAGGCCAGGGGTAGGCAACCTTGGCTCTTTTATGACTCGTGGACTTCAACTCCCAGAATTCCTGAGCCAGCATAGCTGGCTCAGGAATTCTGGGAGTTGAAGTCCACGAGTCATAAAAAGCCAAGGTTGCCTACCCCTGGCCTAGAGTAATGTTTTTTAAAATGTGGTCTAGGGACTCCAAGTCCCACTCAGGGGTCCACAAAATCAGAATTACTTGCCAGATAGTGAATATATTTACAAAAGTTTAAAATAATTCCATGCTTCTCCTTATTTTTTATTTGTTAAAAATGTAGTGTTTTTTTCAAGAAAATATTTTATTTACAGTATGTTAATATTTAATGGATTTAATATTGTTACTTTTACATGATTCAATAAATATTCTACAAATATGTTAATTTTAATTTTTAATATGGTATCAATTAATGTGATTCATACAAACAAAAGCTTTTTTAAAGGTCCTTCATAACTTTTAAAAGTGGGAAGGGGTGCTGAGAGCAAAGGTTTGAATTCCGCTAACTCTTTAAGCACAGCCAAGAATTCATTTATTTTATTTGTTTGATTTATTTTACTTTTTTCTTCAAGACCATGGCCATAGTTTTTCCTCCTTTGATTTTCTCACAGTTCCAACTCTCTGAGGCAGATAAATTCCTAGTGACCAACCCCAGTTAGTAACCTAAGAGTAAATATCAAGAAGCCTTTGTCTATAATTTGATTCCCAGAAAGTAATTGATTACATGTGTATTTTCCTTAGCAACAGTATTGAAGTGATCTTCCCTTCTCAATTTAGTTTACATTACTGGAATTTCCTGGTAATCTCCCTTCCAGGTGCTAACCAGGCTGGATACAATGCATTTCTGTGACCAGACAAGATTGGCCCAAGGCTTCAATTTGGCTAAACTGCATTTGGGACTAATTCTTGCAGCATACATAACTTGCTGGCATACTAATGGATGACCAGGCCCCTCCAGGAACAACATCCTCATCATCCCCCATAACTCAAACACAGCCTGAATGGTTGTCTGTATCAATTGGGTTGTGAACCCATTGAAAGTGACCACACATAGTCCTCGACTTATGACCACAATTGAGCCCCAAATTTCTGCTATTAACTGAGAAATTTGTTAAGTGAGTTTTGCCCGATCTTATGACCTTTCTTGCCATGGTTGTTAACTGAATCACTGCAGTTAATAAGTTAGTAACCCAGTTCGTAAGTGAATCCGGCTTCCCCATTGACTTTGGGGACACTGCAACGATCATAAATATGAACCAGTTGCCAAGCATCTGAATTTTGATCCCATGATCATGGAAATGCTGCCAAGGTCATAACTCTGAAAACCGGTCATAAGTCACATTTTTTTCAGTGCTATTGTAACTTTGAACAGTCACTAAACAAACTGTTGTAAGTTGAGGACTATCTGTATGTGGCAGCACCAAGCTGGCCATGGCTCATCTCAAAAAGGTAAGAAGGATCAGAATCATTAGTACTTGGATTGATGAGCATCAATAAATACCAGGAGTGAAAACTAAGCCTGGAAGTGAAAAAAAACCCAAAATTCTGGAAGAAGATAAACCATACAAGGATTGTATGGATTTGTCCATTAAGTCAGCAGCATCGAAGGAGCCTTTCTTTTGACAACATGGACAGCTCTTAAAATCCTTAAGTAATCCAAGCTCAACCCTCAACTAGTCAAGGCCTTTAATGCCTTGAGGAATTCCTGTTTTTCTATGAATTAACCATGTGATAAGATCTCCCTTTGAAGTCCCACTTGGTGCCTGCCCTCTGTCTGAAGTCTAGTGATACAGGCCAAGATCATCTTTGTTGTACAACTAAATTCTTTCCCTACAAAAGTTCACTTGGCTCTTTCTTTGTAGACTCCAAATCAAGATCTTCCCTCAAAGGTTTTCAGTTACCTTGGTTAGTTTTCTATTTTTGGAGCCTTTGCAGCTAATTAATATTTATAAGGATACTTTAAAAATGTATATATGTTTTGGTACAACTTTTAGATTATGGCTTATAAAAATCAGTATCACTGCTTTTCTGTCCCTCAAGCATTAAGCTAACTTTCATTGAAAATATATGAAAAGACCATGTATAATCTTTGAAGCTCAGTTCTCTGAAGAATTTCAACACACCCAACATCTTGGATTTTCAGGACGGGAAATACATCACCAGGGCTGTTATTTCTCTTGGCTACATTCATTTACTTGAAAGATTTAAAACTTGGTTTTCAACATTTTTTTAGGGATAGAGATCTGAATTATACTTCTTAGCTTCTGTCACCATTGACTATGATGCTTGGAGATGCTGGATTACAATTCATCAACATTTGTAGGGCCAACAGTTCCCTCACTCTTTATTTCTTTAAAAATAAATTAACTGCATATTTAACAGGCTGTAGCTGTTTTAATGGTATGATGTAACTCTTCCAAAATGTTCTTGTATTAAATCCCATTGAATTCAGCCAGGGAGATTTAAACAATTCTTTTACTTTATTGATGGGAGGGAAAGAAGTGGGACACGGGATTTAATTGAACATGACCTATAAATAGAGATTAACTGGTGCACAAAGATAGAATTTACCACTGTTGAAAAAAAGGAAGAGACTATTATTATTTCCTCACTAAATTCTGTTGCATGTATTAAAATATCTTTGCTTTCAAGAACCCAGCTATTTGTTTATTTTTAATCAGAGGCTGCTATTATGCAACATGTTAAATCGGGCAGTATAACAGAGAAAAAGCTTAGAAAAGTTACATGTAAGTAACGTCATTATAATATGCCCTTTCCCACCAGTCTGGCTGGTGCTATATATACAGGCTAAAAGTAATCTGGTGCAGCCGTTTTTCCTACAGTATTAGAGAAAGGACAGGGGGAGGGAAATGACCTTAAAATACCTTGGAGACATGTTAAGCAAGTTTTCGACAAACCAGGCTCACTGTCCTGAGGTGACACTGGCTGGAAAGCAGAGCAGGACTGCTTAGCAACCAGCAAGAAGTATTTTCTGCCCAGCTTTTAATTTACCTAAATTATTTTTCTATAGACGCTATTGTTATTGTTGCAAAATTAATGAAAACATGCTTTTCGAAGGACGCTCCTAAGTGACGCTCCTTTCCGGTCCCGATCTTCTCTTACAAAAGGTTTTCTCCAAGTAATTTCCTTCAACTGCGTCTCTTCTGCCCGAATTATAGCTTGATCCCAGGAGCCCTTACTTGAGAGTAAGCGTCCTTGAATAGGAGAGAGGGGGCACAGCTTAGTTCCGAGTCAATAATGTGTATGTTCAGATTACAAATTTCCCACTACGGTTCCTTCTCAATTGGAAGCGCATCCACCACTGATGGAATCTTCTCCCTGCTCCCTTCTCATAATCAGATAAACGGGAAACCTCTTACATTGGCCACCCGCACCATTTTTGCCCTTGGTTTTTTTTTTTTTCCCCAGTCAGCGATAATAGAAAGATCTTCCCTAACCCATCATCCATGCCAATGAGGACTCCCACCCTCGCCCCTTTCCACAGCCACAGGTAATCTCAACCCCTTCTCCTGCAAATGTCTGCTTTAATGCGAAGCTCCGCTCTGCTTCCGAGCCCTTCGCCCCTTTTTTTCCGCCCAAGAGGAACCCTATTTTTCCTGAATCGCACATAAACAGCCATAGGAAACGGAGAGAGGGAAAACTCGCCCCAACTTCTCTCCCGCACGCCTCCCCACCGAAGCTACGAGCCACCGCTGCTGCAAACGCGCGAGCGATCACCGCGGAGCGAACGCGCTGACAACGCTGGCGCAAAAAGCCGCCTCCGCTTAAGCCCAGGATGGCGCCCCCCCCAAGGGGCGGGGCAGGTGGAAGAAAGGTGCCTCGAGGACAATCCCGGCGTCCAATCGGAGCGCCGCTAATGCAGCTGCGCGCCTTGTGCAGCTTGGGATCTGTAGTTTCATTGTAAGCCATTTTGTCTAAGGCTGGCTTGCAACTTTCCCAGAGAGCAAGGACGATTCTAAGCGCCGCGCGAAGCTGCTTCTTTCTCTTCTTCCTGCTGCAAGCGAGGTTGAGTCGCAGGGCAGTTGGCTCGCTCGTCCTTGCGCTCAAATATAGCGGGAGATGTAGCCGGACGAAGCTGTGTTTGCTCGCCAGGCAAGGGGGGAGGGCAAGGGAGGACAATTAAAGAGCTTTGCAGACACAGAAAGGAGAAGAGCTGGCGACAGAGCGTGTCGTGGACGCAGGGATTGTCCTCAAATTCTTTCGCCAGGATTCCTCGCTGGGCTCCGGGAGCTGGACTTGGTGCCTCCGGCTGGGGCAGCCACCAGGAGTGCGTGTGCCGGGGCGAAAGGAGATTAAGGCTGCCCTGGGTTCCTTAGGCTGCAGCTGCACCGGGATCCTTTGGGTTGTAGCTGCGGAGATGCATAGAGAGTGATCTTTTTTTTTTGCGGCTGGTATCACGTTAAGAATTGAGGCTAAGCCCTAAGTCGTTCTTTACCCCCTTTCCTCCCTCCTCCGGTTTGTCTGCTTGCCTGCCTGTCTCTCTTCATAACATAATATTTTTAAAGAATTGGGCCACTTAAAGTTGCTGCTGGAAAGCCGCCCTCATTAGTTGTCTCTGTGTTTGTCTCTGTATATGTGTGTGTGGGAACTGAAGAAGAGGCGACTCGTACAATCAATGTGTGCAGCCTTCGCTGCTGCTCGAGTTGTCTGCTGCAGCACTTGAAACGTGACTTCCAACATTACAAAAAAAAATCCCTTTTAATCCTTTCCCCCATCTTCTTCAAGATGTAAACTACATCTCGGACACTACAGGCCTACAGATCGCTTTGGTGGCTTGAGAAAGAGAAAAGGGGGACAACAAGGGTGTCTTTTTGTGTATAGGGTGTAAAATTTCCATTATGAATGTTTCTCTAAAGTGATTTTTTTGGTGGTTTGCTTTGGATTTGGCTTTTTTCTTCTGTTTGACCTCGCAACCCAACATATTTTGGATTTATTGCACGGAGAATTGCATTGTGTGCGAAGAAAATCGGATTACAAGAAACCACTATAAACAAGAAACAAACAAACAAACAAACAAAAAAAGGATTCCCCCCTCAAAATTGGTTGCGGCTTTTAATTCATGAAGCAATTGTCCCCATTTGCAATCAAAATCCGGATATCAGAATGAGCAAAGAAAGACCCAAGAGGAATATAATTCAAAAGAAATATGTAAGTGGTTGTACCGTACCATTTGTCTCTTTGGTTTCTGGAAATGTCCGTGAATGTCAAGTTAACGATGGCTTTAAAGAATGCCTAGAAATGTTGGCTATTACATTCGTTGGGAATGGAGGTGAATTTCAAAAGCTCCTTTATTTGAAAAAAACATGGTTTAGAAATCAGATTCGGGTCGCGATACCTCAAGTGAATAAATGTATTGATCTCAAATTACACAGTCATAATCGAGTTTTAAAAGATGAAAGACACGGGGCTGGGGGGTGCTATTGATAATGCAGCTAAACTGCTTTTTCAAGCAGATTTCACTTTGTATGCAAATAATCACATTGTTGTAACGTATTTAGGGGGTTGAGGAGGCATCTTACCTATACGACGATAGGGTAAACTTGAAATTTAATGTCTAGTTTCAGCGAGTTTAATGTTTAATCAATCAACTCTAGCCTGTATGATCGTTTGCTTTACTGGGTTTGCAGTAGAAACCAAACCAGTTGGGCATCATGATGTTATGAGATGTTATGTACTTGCAAGGCCTGGTAGCATTGGTGATATTGGTAGCAAAAATGGCTCTGCATTTGACTGATTTTTATGCTTATAGAGAAATAGATTTAATAGTAAAAATGGTGTATTAAAAATCAAAAATATATGATCTTACTACTGGACAGAAATTATTATGGTTGAGTTTGTCCTTTGCTCCATGTATGATTGATTGGGATGGCAAATTAACCAAGTTTGTAGCAACAGAGTAGATTAAACTAATATAGACCTGAGGGTGTGTTGTTTTTTTTTTAAAAAAGGACTCGAAATATTGAATAAAAATAGGCTGGTGTTAAACAAAACTGTTATAACTGATACAAAGTTGTATTCTCTTGTGAGGCCTCTTATTTGTTAGGAATGGGGATGGATCATTTTCTAAACCCTTCCTCTTTGTTTTCAATAAACACTTCATAAAGTCATAATGGACTATTTTAGCAGTTTTGAAACGAATTTAAGAGAAAGACAGGCCAGCTAATAAAAGGGAATTTCAAGCTTTTTTTCATCACATTCTGAATTAAAAGTAGAACCGCATTGCAGAGGAATTGAGATTCTAAAGTACGGTACTTGAAAGTATTTTGTCAAGAGAAGTGTTTATGTAGAAAATCTATTAAACGTGCTGGCTGCGCATGTTTCCCCTGTACTGAAACAAAGCAGAAAGGGGGTGGGGAATCTGGAGCGTTAAAATAAACACACACATACACGCCAAAAACCTGTCTTAAGCTATATTCTACGTATGCACGAATGAACAATGCAACTCTGCTCACGCAGTTTACTGGAGAGAAAAAAAAAACGAGAAGAGGTTGTCACTCCTCTTGAGTGACTCCGGATGGAGAAGCTCTGCTGGAGGACTTAAACGATATCTTCGGTGCTCCTACAAGTTCGTCAAGTTGAAAAAAAAAAAAATACGCGGGGAGGGGGCAGGTTGCGAGAAGGGATAAGAATAGGTGGCCTGTTCTACCATTGCAGTGACTGGCGATCACAAGTATGGCTGCTATTTTGGACCCCTCCTGCCGCTTTGCAAGTACGTGTGGTGGTTTAATGCATCCTCTACACAGCGCCAGCAACAGGTTAAAGCGGAATGTCAATGCGAGTTCCTTGGTTCCAGGCCATTTAGTCGGGGCCAAGTTTTTGTTGATCTTCTGACGTCACAAAGGGAAGGGCCTGGCTGGCCGCGATGGAATCTTAGTCTCAAATTCCAAATCCCCGCCCACTTTTCTGTGACGTCACAATTCGAGGCGGGTCGTGTAGACTGGGTACTGCATGTGTGTGAGAAACGGGTTGTGAAGGGGCTACCTGTTTGAAAAAGGAAGCGACGGTGTAGCATGGTACTGATTAGGCCTCTAGCTGCCAGGCGGACAGGTGTAGCAAGTATTTGCATAGCTCCGGTGCTTCCTTCCACCTCTTGGCGCCTTCCCACGAGGTAACACTGGTGCCCTTCTGGCTGCAGTCTGACCTGCTTAGGTTAAACTGCTTCCTCTTTTGCAGACACCTTTACCATGAAAGGAACTTTTTTCCTGAAGGAAGAAAGAGGATTGCTTTTCTGTATGCCCCAGTTGTTTTGCAAAAACATTGTAGACACATTTCCCGTGTCTGTGCATACAAAGGGTGCTCTGATACTTAAAATTGAGCTACCCCCCCCCCCGTGCTCTGCAGTAGTGGTTATATGATCCACTCAGTTAATTTAACTGTGGGCTTTGTGTGTGTGTGTGTGTGTGTGTGTGTGTGTAGCACAATGGAACATTTGGGATGGGTTTGCATAGTTCACTAGGCTGAAACGAGAACAGATCATCCTGATTAGAGAACAGATCATCCTGATTAGAGAAATAAGGTTCGTGTAGTTGCTAAGAGTTAAAACACAGATCTGATGCCACATGATAAATATATGGGACCATTGTATCTATCACAAATGAAGCCACAAAGAAGAGAGTTTTGTAATACATTTTAATTGTAGTTAAATGTATTGTGTGAAATTTAATGAGGTATATTTGGATCCCAAAGATGGCCACACCTGTTCATTATGTTCTATTTTCTTGCATGGCTTTGGCCTCAATTGAAACCTTCCTTCTCAGTAATCTGTTTTGTTCTGATTCCATCTTTTCACAGATGCTTAATATTTTGTTCAAAATTACAAGACCACAATTGCCCCGAAAATGGCTGTTTTGAGTCAAAAGAAAAAGTGTTTTTGTTAAGAGCAGTTGGAAGAAGCTTTTATTCATAAAGAATGAATGGCTGAAGAATTTGATGTCAGAAGTACCCAGAGAACACATTATCCACATATGATTGGACTTATATGTAAATTAGATTGCAACCCTACCTATAAAATGTCATAACATTCTTGTGTAACCAGTTTGCAAATTGGGCATATGCAGTCATCTGGTTACTCTCTCAGTGGAAGAATTTAGTTAAGGGGAAAATTAATGTGTGTAGAATTAATATATTGTTTTTGTTGCTGGCTGGCTTGTACTTTATTCTGTGAAATTGATATCAAGTATAGGTTTGAAACTGGAAAGATGATGTATTGGGGACTAATAATGTTGTGAGATGATGCTAGAATATACTTAAGTTGTTTTATCAAATGAACTCATGTTTCCTGCTGATGCAGATATTGGAAAGCACAGCTATGTGGAGAGTGCCACAACTCATCCAGAGTCTTTGAAAGTAGTATATAATTCCTGTTTTTAATGCTAGTGTGCATTTTAAATGAAATTGTAGTTATTACCACAAGCACAAATGGTGATCTTGTTCTAAATAGTTGGGAATTATATTGATCTATAGAGATGCATGGAGTTTGTGTGATGTTTTATGTATCTTAATAAACAGTGCAGTAACCTGCTATGTTTTATAATAGGGCGGGATAACTGAAATAATAATAATACTTGGAAAAAATCTCTTTATTCAAATGTGATCTTTGAATATCATATAATAATAAATATCCTCCCCTACTGAAACTTCCTAGAGGAATAAGCTATATGATTAAAGTAACTTGGCCACTAATGTGTATACAACATTCATTTTTTTCCTAATTAAAAAGTTCATCATGTGGCCCCTAAGTTGTTTGGAATATGTTTTTGATGGAGCTAGGCTATATTCTTCAGTCATTTAATCTTTTGCTGAATAGAATGGTTTTGCTCCAGTTGGCACCTATTTGCTTAAGTGTGGTCAAGCTTATTTTATATATTGTGGAATAAAATCTGGGGTGGGGTAGAGAGACTATACTAACTACAATTCACATTTATATAATTACATTAATTTTTTTCTCTTAAGGGTTCTTGGAAGCTGTGTTTGGGGGCTAAAATTCATCAGCTCACCCTCTGAAGGAACTGAGCCTATGGAATATAACTGTTTCATTGATCCACAGCTTTCTGGGAATTGCTGTAAGTTTCCCAATAGAAATCAAAGGTTGGGTGCATATATTACTTAAGGATCATGTTAGTTGATTTGGTTAGGGGAGCCTGAATTCAAATTTTAAATTGTTTAAGTGGTCTTGCAGTAATTACACTTCCTCCACTTAACTCATTCTCTTTCATAACATTGGTATGAGGATAAAATGGGATTAAACTCAGAACTACTCAAACAAATAGATAATTTCATAAAAACATATCTCTATGATGGATTGAATAACAAGTTTAAATATTAGCCATATTTGATATGCTAAACAATTATTTAAAAAGTACAGTAGTTAATTGATGCCTAAGGAGAAGCCTCTAATAAAGGGAAGATTAGTAATAGTGACCTTTTTTTTCTAACAAAATTGTTCAGGGCTTGTGTTTCTGCAATGGTAAAACATGGACTTCATGTGATCAAAACTTTTTTTATAATTCCATGATAATTTCCAGTTAAGTTTTCAGTACACAGTGGATATACTGTATATTCAATCAAATATCCAAAAATTGGTGAGTTTTAATATTCTCCAAAGAGTTTTGTAAATCTTCAAAAAGAATTTCTGCACTACTAATGGTATAGTTCTGCATATTTCTACTTAAAGTATAACCTACCATGCTCAGTGGGACATAGTTTAGATGAATTTCAAATATCAATCTCTTTTGTACATCTCACTATGGTTATATAGAATTCAAATATTTAAGAAAAGCATTGTCCTTAGGAACTCCACATTTCTGCCTCTGGACCATGCTGAACCTTCTTTAGATGAGGCTGTTCCAGGGGCAGTTTGGCAGTTTCTGGAAGCATGTTTCATGAACCAGAACTAAAAGGATTCCCAAATCACTGAGTTTTACACTTTTATGTGTAAAGAACAATGTTACATAAACATTGACCATAGGTATCAGCTCCCGATTCTATTGAAGGAAACAATTAGCGTGGAAGATGGGCAAATTGCCACCAGAGGTCAATAAATTCATGGGTGTGAAAACCCTATCATCCTGACCATTTTTAATTTAACCTAGTCCCCAGATAACTATCACAGTTATGTGGATAGCAATTGAATTATGGATTGCAAGGGTCAGAAAAGCTTCACGAGTACATTCAGTCTTCTAAATAATCACATGTTTTTTACATGTTTCTGTATGTGGCAGAAAGAAATGGCATTGGCTGGTTGTTGGTGGAAAAAAAACTGGTGAGGAATGAATAGGGATTTATGTCAGGGTCTTCCGGTTAGTGCTGGCAGTAACTGCATGTCAGTCTTGTTTGTTGGGAAGCTTGAAGGGCTAATTGCATTTAGGCTGGTGCTGCATCTCTGTTTGGGATTTCTGATTTTCCCAAGAGAGCATGGCCCTCCATTTATATCACATCTTGGTGAAGTTGTGAGTTTGCTTGGGAGAGTAATTGGAGCTTTTGAAATTGCTGCTATTTCTTATGTATCTCTGATGCAAGCTTAGTTACACAGAGGCATGAGAAATACTTTTCATGTAAGAGATTACTTAATTCTCAAGTGCCTCTTTTCTCAGCTCAGGGATAAGAAACAACTTACTTACTACCTTTACAGTTCTGATAGAGAATAGGAGAAGGAAGTGAAAAATGCTGGGGTATTTTTTTCTCTTAACCAGTTCTGGCATACAGTGTGATTCCAACAGAGAAATTAGTGTACAGTCCCACACAAGAGATTTTAGAAATGGGAAAGCTTAACTTGATTTCATAATTTCCTTATGAAACTCTGGGAAAACTGGCCTTAAGTTATCTGAAGATTATCTATAATGCAAGGACAGGCATTGCCACACACAGCCAAATCTATAAATTGTTGACAGTGACATCATGAATAGGACAAAGAGAGCCATTAGTTTGACCAAGAACTTCATTAAATTTTGTTAAAGACCTGTTCAGAATTTTATATATCTAAAATTTAAAAGCTAGTCTATGTATATTTTGTTTATCTCATGGATTTAGTTCCTTTCATTCATTTATTTGTTATATTCATAGCCTGTTTTCCATATAGGAGATCCATGTGCCGCATAAAGCATTTTTTGCTGCTTTTCCCCAACATCAACCCTATGAGGCAAGCTAGGCTGACTAAAGTCACATCAGAAATCTAATTGCCATAGATAACCCCATCATTGCTTCCTGGTTTATTAGGGTTGCATAATGGGGAAGGAAAGCTGTGCTTATCTTCAAGCAAAAGCAACCAAAATGGCTCTTTACATCTCCTGACATGGTGTGGAGAATAAGGAAGATGACTTTGATGGAGATATGCAGGAGCTGCGCTTAGGCAAAAGGGACTGAAGTCCAGTTCAGCCAGATAAGCGACTCATGCCGAAACCTCCCTAATTCACTGAACCATAAGAGAGAGGGGGAGGTACAGCACTATCAGTTGCAAGGTTTGGTTATTGTAGCCAATCTCACCAAAAGTAGTTTTAGCATTGTGTTGGAATTGATTTTAGGGTCTGGTCTACCTAGAGAGTCTGACACATGGAAATCAGAGAATGAGGGATAGAGCTTCAATCTTTATTGACTTTCATATCCACACAGGTTCAAGCAAATGCCCAAAGGAGAGTTTCTAAGGGTGCTAAACGGGAAAAAACTATTATCAAGTAATGGTGTGGTCCACACTGACTATGTACTCCTGTAGCATGGCAATTTGATAAGGTGCTGTTCTTTGTGGATGTTAACTATCACAAAAATCATTAATTTTGCATGGAGAGTTAAAATTGCAAGCGTGCCAAACTAATGGATTTATGAAATGGCTCATTACCTTGGAAATTCTCAAAAATCAAGGTGGCAGGTGAAGATGCTGTGTCCCAGTGTATTGGCCTTTGGTTATGTTTCCCAAATATACTGGATTTTAAGCCAGGATCTTCTGAGTATTAAATGAAAATATTTCTTTTGTTCCAAAACATTTTAGATCAGGGGTTCCCAACCCCCCGGTCCGTGGACCAGTACTGGGCTGTGGCATGCCAGCAACTGGTCCGCACAAACAAGCAAAGCGCCATCCGCAAGATGCAGGCAGCACACAAAACCATGCACTCTCTGGTCCATGGAAAAACCTCTCCACAGAACCAGTCGGACCACGGGGTTCCCAACCCCTGGAGAC
This sequence comes from Protobothrops mucrosquamatus, assembly GCF_001527695.2. Taxonomy (NCBI): domain Eukaryota; kingdom Metazoa; phylum Chordata; class Lepidosauria; order Squamata; family Viperidae; genus Protobothrops; species Protobothrops mucrosquamatus. The sequence continues at coordinate 507,733 of NW_015386620.1, read as the reverse complement.
AAAATTTAGGATATAAGATCTAAAGACTCTAAATTTATAGGGTTTCGAACTAAAAAGATATGTAAAGATCATAGTGAAAGGAGACGAATAATAATGAAATCAAGTATAATAGACGTAGGACATACAATTGTATGTATATATTTTTTGTCTAACATCCTGACCTAACCGACTGATCTGACACTGAAGGTTGACTATAAATATAATAGATAGAATTTCAATAAACCTTGCAGGCAATTGAACATAATGTAGGCTTTTAAGATGTTATTTTAAAATGTACAGCTATACTTAAGCATGCTTATTTGGAAGTAATCCTACTACTTTTACTGAAATTTAAACATCTGATTAGAAATAAACTTAGCTTACATCTTTTAATTTACAAAGATAGAGTGTTTCCCATTCTGTTTTTTTAAGTAATCAGAAATTCAAACATGAATTTATTTTTTTGTCAGGAGCCTTGAGAATGATAGGTATTTGCTAGTAATTCCTGCTTGTTATAAAAATAAAAATTGAATAAAAATCTGCTGCATTCTATTTAACTGTAGATTTTATGAGTAGTTTAAATACACTTCAGTGCATGTGTCTTGCCTAAGAACTGCTATTTTGTAGGGTTATATGTTTGTGGAAGAGTTGGACAATTTGGAACTTAAATCTATTAAGAGATTGACAGTTATAATAAAGATTTTTATATATTTGGTTCTGAGTTACATCATTTATTGAGTTTGGCTCTGGAAGTATGAGCTTTGTGCTAAGAAGAATAGCAAACAACCCCGGGGCATGTGCCAAGACAATTAACTTTGTTGAACTATGGTTGATGAAAAAAAATAGGACTGCTGATATTTGTATCAGGAAATTTGAGCCATGTTTTGCTAGAAATTCTGACTCAGATAAGTGATCCATTCTGATTGTTTTGAAGATGGTTTAACAGATCCATAACTTGTTAAGTATATTTTTGTTTGGCTAATAGTTATAATAAATGATATGAATTCTTAGGAAGGAATGTACATTGTGTTTGTTTTCTGAAGATTATTTTTCAGAATTTATGATTATTTTTCTCTTTGGAAGTCTAATGATTTGTTATAAAAATGGTTTATTGCATAAACCACAGTTTGGGTTCACACATTGGATTAAATCATAATCCATATTTTATAAATCATAATGGTAGGCTGCCAAACCAAAATCTACGTCCATTAAAATAGCTTTTGTGATCCAGAGGCTGTTCTCACAACACTCAAGGTTAAAAAAACTCAAGTTAATTAGCATGTGTGTAGCAACATTTTACCTTTTGTTATGCATGACTCCTTAGTATTTGTGGCTTACTGTGCCATCCAGCTTCACAAATGTCAGAAAGACAGAATTAAGAATTGTCCTCAAGATTTATTATAGCTTAAAGTTATAATAGTTGTATTATATAATACAGATTTGTGCAAAATCTAAATAATTTAACTCCATCATCACTGAGGAGCCATTTTCGCCTTCTCCACTCTTTCCAGCAGAAAGGGCCCACCTGAGCTTGTTTTTACAAATATTTTAGCAATGTTAATACTGGAAATCATGCAAATACAACTGAAATACAGACCAAGTTCTTATTTAATGATTTACAGTGTAGCCCTAAGGTTACAGCTGTAAATCATAGTGTGTGTTGTGAATAAGGCTTCTGGACTGATGCTGCAAACATCCAGATGAATGTTAGTTGGTATCAAAGAAATCCAGAAGAGTCAGCTACCTGCCTTTTAGCGGTTATATGTAATTTTACAGTCCTGACCTAATAGCCCTACTCTTGAAGTACCTAAGTCTTGTTGAAATTAGTAGAATTTACTTACAAATGATGCAAGAAGGGACTATTGTTTCAACTGATTATACTAAATGTTGGGCTTTTTTCTTTTTTGCCTGCTAGTGACTTTCAGCTTGTATGAATTTATCTGAGGCTGGACAAAATCTTTTTGGTTAGGATGTTTTATCACTAGTGCTGGGCAAAAAAGAAATGAGAGCCAAATTTTGCTTCGCGTTTTGGTATACTCTCATAGCAAATGAAAGACCAAATGCTGCCTGATTAAATTCTAGCACAAAGGTTGGTAACCAGATAGGGGTATCTTAAAAGGACATCTACATGGGTAATGTTAGCTGAATTTTGTGGGATAGAAAAACAGGCTTAAACCAAGGTTTATTTTTGTCTTGTGGAACCTGTTTAATGCAATAATAAACCATAGTCTTTAGTTCATCATCTTACACAGAGATTAATGAATGGCAGAAACAGGTTTAAATGCAAATGAGTTTAGTGCTCAGTATGATACCAGCAGGAGAGTCAGTAACTTAGGATCTGAGTCATAGATGAATTGAAGTCTTTGCTTGCAAATGTAGGTTTGAGTCCTGATAAAAGAGTTCAGGGACTATAGAAAACACAATAAAACAAATGGATTTTTTGAAAGAGAAAGTGATTGTGTAAACCTCATTTTATCATTGTAGCATTTCTCTTGGAAGGGTGATATATACTTCTTCTGGGACTTTTAAGGCCCTTGATGACACTGAGGGCTGCTTTGGAAATTCAAGGAATCCTCCAGCATGGCTTTTGATAAAAAGAAAAAGTGGAGCCTGTATTGGAGATACAGAAGCACTTGGATTCATAGCTGAGATTCTTTGAAAGTATACATTGAAATAATTAAATATATTGAAATAACTGTAAAAATTTACTTTTTATTTAATATAAATCAAACCGACCAAACTTCTCCAACTGTATTTCTTTACTAAAAAGGAACATAAATGTATTTTTCTGTTGTCAAACACTGATATTTAATTAAACTCTTCAACTGAAAACTCTTTCTGTAATCTTTATTATACTGTAATATGTAAGTTAGTAAGGTTGGCGTGCTTGTATTCCTCTAAGGAAGATAAAAGTGTTGTGGCAAGGCATAGTAGGTTGTTTATTTTTTATCAAAGAACTGAATAGAATAGAGCAGTGGTTCTCAACCTTTTTAATGCCGCGACCCCAACCGGTCGTAAGTTGAGGACTAAACCGGTCGTAAGTCGAGGACTAAACCGGTCATAAGTCGAGGACTAAACCGGTCGTAAGTCGAGGACTACCCAACCGGTTGTAAGTCGAGGACTTTCCCTGCCCGGGAGCGCCGCGCATGCGTGGTTCCGCCCCCTGCACCGGCCAAGGCATAGCTGGCAAGCCGCAGAGACGGAGCAGGCCGGCCACCAGCTGGCCCAGCCCAAGGGAGGTAAGGCACCCGCCGGAAAAGGGGAAAAAATGGACAAAAAAAATGGCGGACACCCTTGCTTGGCGACCCCCGTGAAATGGTCGATCGACCCCAAATGGGGTCCCGACCCACAGGTTGAGAACCACTGGAATAGAGGCAGAAGAAATATTTTCTTTTCAGCTGCTTCAGAAGTTTTAAAAAAGAAGTCAGTATCTTTGGCTTATTTGGCACTATTTCACCTTACACCTTTTCTGCGTGCATAATATTTCAAGTGACTCATTCATATACAAGCCAGCTTGGGTGTTTCCTTAACTATTATGTAATTAGTTGTATTTCTTCTTGCATTTTAATATTTTATACTTCCCCTCTACATTGTTACTTTTACAGAGGTGTAATGGAGATATTCAGATCTTCCCCCTTTTACTTACTCATGCAATATAGGATTACTAATAATTACTACATTAAGCCATAATGGAGTTTATTTTTAGTTTTTATGTAATTTGTGAACATATCGTTTGGCTGCATTTGTGAATTGCAATAAAGCTAAAATCTCGAGTATGGTGTCCAGATGTGCTAATTTGCTTGCAGATTCCCTCCAGGAAGTCTCCTATATAATACTGGACTTTTCTACATCTTCATTAAAAAAATTGAGAAGGTGGCATAATACAAAACAGAATGTCAGTCTCCAACATAATTTTTACTTCCAAGCTATCTTTATATTCTCAATGGTCCTAAATGTTATTAGAAAATAAAATAAAAATGAAGGGCAATGGTAGCTTGCAGCTGCTTTGATTCAAAATCTGTCCATTTGTTGAAAAAGAGATAGAGGAAGGGAGAACTACAGAAGTTAATAGATAATCAGTTTTCCAAAATGTTTATTACCATGAGTCACTTTATGAGAGTACCCATAATGTGTGCTCACTTCTCAAACAGGTTGAGTGCCCCTTTAATAAGTTGTAGTTTAACCATGAGATTGAATCAACTATTGGTTGTATAAAGATATAATATTAAACCATGGCTCTAAGCCATAATAGTATCATTCATGTTTCATATTAAGCCCTAAACAGATAAGCTATTGTATGATTCATAATCTCGTATGAACCATACGGTAAGATCAGAGAAGTACATATTTTTGGGTGTCCAATTGGATAAGAAGGAAGGAGCTGACTATCATATGCCTGAGAGCTTCCCTAAAAATATTAAACAGCATATTGTTTGCACTGGTCTACATCACTCCTGACTATGTCAGTATGAATTCCTCCAGATGTTTTCATTTATAAACCATTAGCCATGCTATCTGGAGGTATTTGTATTTATAGGTCAAAATATCTAGATGGATATAGAAAGGACTAAATGAAAATGTTGGTGTGTTCTTCTAAAGCATCTTTATTACCTTGTGTGGGAGAATGGCCAGCTATCTGGATAGAACATGCTACTTCATCCAGCATCAGACCCTTTCTACAAATTTCTGTTCTGTTGGAATTCATGTGGATTAAGGATGACAGGGATGAGTAAGAAATTCTCTCATCCAAATACAGACTTTAATTCTGTACAAAAAACTAAAGAGAGTTTACTATAAAGCACTAATGGAAATATACATTGATTGGAACACTCAACGTAGTTGATGCTGTGGTGGGTGATTCTTATCCCGTTATCCTTGAGAGAGCCTTGTCCAGCTTGTTGCTTTTCAGATGTGTTGAAACACATTTTCCTTCTCCTCTAGCCATTATTATATATTTTGCTGTCTAGCATATCTGGAGGACATTGAAGTGGCGAGGCTAGTTTAGAAAAAAAAATATTTCTGAGATAAAAAGCACTAATGGAACACCTAAACAATTACCTAGAGTAAAAATTAATAGGACATTTAAAAAAAAAATCTTAGAATTTGGTTGTGTATCCTGACCACAATCCCTAGTTTATTGGTTACTTAAAAGTAGATCCAAATTACAAAGTTTTCTTAAATATGGGGTTAAACTTCCTTCCATCTGCCACAGGCTTCCCCTAGTACATTTCTTTCTTGTCCTGTACAGTACACCTACCCTACCCTGTTCTCAAAAAAGAAAAACCTTGCTGAGCAATGACGTACTTTTGGGGACCTATCTGCTAGTATTATTAATAAAGCAAACTTTTATTTATGCACACATGCTGTCTCAAACTTTTCCTTCAGGCTAGGGGACACCCAGCAGGGTACCTGTAGTGACCAGTAGTCTATAGTATTTCCCTTGTGCATGCTCAGCTCCCTCCCTTATTTGCTTTTATTTCTATTATTCAATGCTTTAATTAAAAACAATAAATAGGAAGTTACATGCTACCCAGCAGATACTGCCCTAAAGCATAACCTGCATTTCCAGGAGTGCCTCTGGTGCCAGAGATCCCCAAGGCATTTGGGGAAAGTAAAAATAGTCCGTGGTTATAGCTGTCCAATATTTTGTTTTGAATTGTGATCACCTGTCCAGAATAAAAGACAATAGAAGCTGAGACAATAAAGAGGATCCCGAGAGGTTAGAGGAGGTGGTGGGGATCAACTAGACTCCTTTCTAATGTTATTTTGTGAGTGCCTGTTCTCAACAGTGGTATCCATTTGTGAGAATACCAATATTATGCTTTCAGGATTGCAAATAGGCCCGTCAGCCTGAACATAAACATATTTACAGATCCCATGTCTAGTTTTACACATATAACACATTTCTCCACACACATATGCATGAAAGACAGAATCATAAAGGAGTTTTGTTACATTGGGAGGGCTACAGAGCTATCTCCCATCTTCAGTAATGTTTATTAGAAAATAGAGCCCAATGAACAAAGTGACAATTGCTTTTGGATATATATGGATAAGATTGCACTCTCCGGGCATTTTCCTTGCTTGAGAAAAATTCATATTGAGTTATTCAAATATTCATTTGTATCAAGTGTGAATTTAATGTGTACAGTAACTGAAAAATACTAAAACCAGCTGGGTATATGAAGCAATTAGAAACTATTATGCACCATTTTCAATATATACTTTTAATATGAGTTGCATAGAGAGAAAAGAAAGAAAAAGAAACCTCTTTCTTATAAAGAGCTAATATGTTCAAATAAATAAACTCTGTTTTACAGTTGGCTTCCAGAATTGCTTCTAGTTTAATACCCCAACAAATGCAATATATCAGAGGTATGTGAAGATGTTTATTAATATCTTCTGGTCTTCGGCCTCTAAGCTATCATCTAGATTATTAGTTTGGAAGAAAGAATGGGATCAGAAGGTACTGCAGATATCCTCCATGCCAGACTAACAATGAAAGTATCAACCTAAAACAGAAAGTCTGCTTTGCTACCTATATAGAGCTCAGTTGAACTTTGGCCTGAGATTTCTAGGAACCAGCCTATTTAGATTTTATGAGTCTGACTTGGAATACTTAGTTTCATCATGGAGTAATTTGTTTGGGCTGATTCTTTAGAAGCTTTCAAACTGATTACGTATTAACCAAACTGATTACATACACTTTGCTAGTATATCAATGGTTTCTTAATGGTCATTCTGTACTAAAACTGATTTTAGCAATGCTTAATCTTGTAGCGGTACTTTTGGCAGTCCAAGCAAGATTTATTAATGTGAACATTGAAGCATCAGTTCAGTCTTGAAAAACCTAAACATGTATTAAATATACATGTGTGTAACAACAACAAAAAAAAGACAGCTGCTTCCTCTGAGGAAAAGCAGTTATAAGAGGGGATGTTTGGCCGTTGAGATGTGGCCTGTGGGAGGAAGGATGAGGTGTTTATCCCTTTCCTTCCAGATATGTTGGGGTTTTCTTACAGGTGTTGGTATCTTTTAAACAGTTAATAATAGCTCCTCTCCATAAAGCTTATTGATGTCCTTAGAAATCCATGGAACCAATATATTTTCTTCCACCTCTGCACAATAATAGGTGGATTTCTTGAGAATTGCTATACTAAAGCACAGAGAAGATAATGCTTTTAATATTGATGGCTTGGATAAAAACTTTGATTACTGAAACCCTTAAAAAAATAAAAACTAATGCATTTTGTCAGGATTGCTTTTAAACCAACTGTCAGCTCTTTCGTTTCCATGCAAGCTGAAAGCTAAAAAAAACATCTTCCTGCTAAACCTTTCGGCTTGGTTTTTATTTTTGTCAGAAACAGAAAACAGTCTAGTGCACAGGGGGAGAGAGAGAGTTGTTAGAAGGAGTTGTACTTTGGATTAGATTTCCCTCTCCTCAATAATATTAAAAATATATTATTTTGAAGTATCTTCTTACAAAATGTGAGTTCAAAACAAATTGGATATAAGTTCAAGTTCAAGTTCAAGTTTATTGCATTTATATCCCGCCCTTCTCCTGGTAGACTCAGGGCGGCTTACAGCCAACTAAAAACAGAACAATTGATACCACATACAAAATTAAAACAAATTAAAAAATATATTTAAATAGGCCTTCTCTTGTTGTTAAAAATTAATTAAAAATCCAATACTAAAATATCCCTAGGCCAGTCCTGCCTGCTGAAACAGCCACGTCTTGAGGGCGCGGCGGAAGGAGGGGAGATCCGGAATCACCCGGATCTCTGGGGGCAGCTCGTTCCAGAGGGTGGGAGCTCCAACAGAGAAGGCTCTCCCCCTGGGGGTCGCCAACCGGCACTGGTTGACGGCACCCTGAGGAGACCCTCTCTGTGGGAGCGTATCGGTCGGTGAGAGGTGATCTGTGGCAGAAGGCGGTCTCGGAGATAGCCAGGTCCGATGCCATGGTGCGCTTTAAAGATGATAATCAACACCTTGAAGCGCACTCGGAAAGCCACAGGCAGCCAGTGCAGCTCGCGCAGCAGCGGCGTTACATGTTACCGCCCGCGCGGCTGCATTCTGGACTAACTGGAGCCTCCGAGTGCTCCTCAAGGGGAGCCCCATGTAGAGAGTGTTACAGTAGTCCAGGCGGGAGGTGACAAGAGCATGGGTGACTGTAGCAGGTGACTGTAGCAGGTGTGTATAATATAATGTTTTGCAATTGATGAATTTACTTGAGATAACTTGATTCGCCTTTCATTCCAAATATCCACATGTGAAATTTGCAATCAGTTCAGATGTCTCTCTGTGTGTGTGTATGTGCATGTGGCTTTGCACGCTTATAGGAGCTAATTTTCTAGGAGGTTCACTCTCTCTCTCTCTCTCTCTCTCTCTCTCTCTCTCTCTCTCTCTCTCTCTCTCTCTCTCTCTCCCTCCCGCTCCCCCTCCTCTCCCCCTCCCCCTCCCGCTCCCCCCTCAATATTTTGCAACAATGCCTAGGTTAACAATGATAGTCTTGCTATATTGTGAAGCAAAAAAAAGGCGGCTTCTGTTCCAGCTGGGTTTCAGGCTTAATTCATTGCTCTGTGGTGGGATCACCGCAGCTGCTATAGGGCCTTTACAAATGGAAAAAAGCTGTCAGTGTTTATTTTATCCAACGTACATACAATGAGGCTAAGCTGAGGAATCCATTCCAACATGCCGTGTACATGCTGTAGGGATCATTTTATAGTATTATTGTTACAGTGTGAATTTTAAAATAAGAGTGTCTTGAAGTGGGAGAAAGAATAAGCTTGGAGCTGGAATATGACTACTTGAGTAGCTTCCATTCTGTGAGGAGTTTTAGGATTCCCACTTGCCATGATTTTTTTTAATGGCTGTCAGCAGATAGTCAATTACTGTACCTCAGAAGTTACTTAAAATAGTGGTTACATGGCACTTGCACTGAGAGGAGAATTTCCTTTAGTCTTTAGCTGTATATTGCCTGATTTTTGTCAGCTTTTTTTTTTCTCTGAAAATTGCTAAAAATATCTGTCACTGCTAACAAGGTTTCTAAACTCTTGTGGGGTTTTTTTTCTCTTTGTCCCCAAATAATCTTAGAGATGGTAGCTCTGAGAGTCATAATTCTGTAAATTGTAATAGAATTATTCCTTCAGAAACATTAAGGTTACCTAAAAAGAAACGGTGATAATGAACTTGGTTTTGAAACCAATCTGAATTGTTAGCATAGCTCAGCCTTGCTTTCCCTGGGTGGATTTTCTCCTCATGTTTTGTCATTATGATGCTAGAATTTCAGGCCAGCATAGCTAAAGGCTAGTATGGATCCTAAATGTCCACTGTAGTTGACAAAGTAGAGGAAAAAGTGGAACGAATGTGCTCCTGAAATAGTTAATGAATCAGTCCTGTGCCTAATTACAAGAAAATCAGATTTTGTTTCCCCAAATTGCAATTCCCTTGTAATCCCATTTACACAAAGATGGTGGGTAAAAACCAGACTGGGTTTTTCACAATTCTATCAAGGTTTGTTATGAGGATTGGTTTAGCTCCTAGATTTGCTAGCTAGACCCAGGATATCATAGATGTATTTTGTCCTTGATTGGACAAAACAACATTTTCCCCAAAGAAGCTAGTTTTACTAATCACAAGTACTAAGGTGACCAATTTTTTACAATGAGAAGGAGGACACAAATAAATTGAAGAAAAAAATATCGTAAATAAAACATTTTATTCACTGCAACAATGTAGAATACACTATAATATGATAAATATTATAGGACTCGATGACCTCCAAGGTCCCTTCCAACTTTATTATTATTATTATTATTATTATTATTATTATTATTATTATTATTATTATTATTATTAAATACATAATAAAAAACATTTGTAACAATAACATTTTATATTGTAATTATGCTTACATGCCTATTAATTATTATTTAAATGAGTACAAAAGAAGGACTGTCCTCCCTAAAGGAGGACGATTGGTCACCTTACAAGTATTTAGTGCAGGGGTTCTCAACCTTGGCAACTTTAAGACTTGTGGACTTCAACTCCCAGAATTCCTCAGCCAGCTTTGCTGGCTGAGGAATTCTGGGAGTTGAAGTCCACAAGTCTTAAAGTTGCCAAGGTTGAGAACCCCTGATTTAGTGGAAAGGTTTTCTGTGGAAAATCTAAACAGGAGGCCCAAATGATCTTTCTCCAGATGTCCTCTGAGAGATGACTGGAACTCAAGGCCAGACCTAGGCTATTCCTCAGTATGGTTACATCCATGATTTATCCTTTTAAAAAAAAAATAATCATTGTCTGAAATTTTTACCTTTATAAAGGAAAAGTTTAAAATTTGATGTAGTATGAAATTGTCAAGTGGAAAATAAGCTTCCAGATGCTATAAATTATTACCGCAGGGTGCAATTCAAATTGGTAGAATACATCTAAGCCTATAGTGAGGTTGCTGAAACCAGTGCTTTACCCATCTTTTGATGATGTTGGAGTCCTTTAAAGTTTTCATTTTATAATCTACTGAAATATGTGGAGTTTATTTATTTATTAAATTTATTGATTACCCATCTTACCACAGGGTAACTCTGGGTAGTTTACAATATTAAAAGGATAAAATTTTACAAAACCTATACAAAAGGGAACTAAATAATATAAAAAGATAAATACTCGACTTCAGTGTTGATTGCTGTACCTTCCATCTCAGCTTTCTATGTCTGTTTAGGTCTCAATAAATTTAGTAGTACTTCTGTGTCAAGATAATTAAAATTTTAATTTGAGATGGACGTTAACATCTTTTGAGTTGGAATTAGTAAAGCATTTGCAGCTTTTGTTTTATATCAGAGGAATATATTTCTGTATGAACCTTGAATTACATATTTGTAATTCAGAGTGGGACATATTTGATTTCAGACTAATAAAAAAATGTGCTTCCCCCCCCCCCTCAGATTGCCTTTGGGAGAATTAGATCAAGGCTCTCTTTTGTGTTTGTGTTTAAGGGGAGTACAAATCAAGATGGAGATTTCTGTGTTTCCAACTTTTAAAAATAGGAAATGGCACATAATATGTAAAGCCTCTGACTGCTCTAAACTATTTTAAATGGGTTTTTAAAGCAAGAGAGGCAAATGCCTGTGGAACCACAGGGCAAGCCTATTCTATACTATAATGCAGATTAAGGAATTTAATAGGCGGAAACCCTAATAAACAGCTAGTAAGTCATAATAATGATCACTTCCCAATATTTGTTGCCTGAGATGGCAGTTTGCTTACGTCTGCGGCTGCAGTTCTTTTCTGTTTTTCCATGCATCTGGGCACACATGTACATTTATTTATTGTAATATTAATACTCTGAAAGCAGCTGTGATGTACACAGCTCAGCCGGATTTTGGAGAGAATGTTTAACCAGGAAACGGGGTTCAACCAAAAAGTCATGTTTTTCACCTAGTTCTGACCTAGATGTCAGTTTAGATAGGATTTCTGCCCCACCTGTGAGAATTGAGCAATTCATTTTGGAATTAGCTTGGGGGCATCTTCTTTTGGATAAGTGGGTGGGGACAAATGCAGCTGATTGTGGTTTCCTCTCAGGAGTAATACTTGTTTCTTAG
>NW_015386620.1:493346-495032 GCF_001527695.2 Protobothrops mucrosquamatus | reverse complement strand
GAAACGGGGTTCAACCAAAAAGTCATGTTTTTCACCTAGTTCTGACCTAGATGTCAGTTTAGATAGGATTTCTGCCCCACCTGTGAGAATTGAGCAATTCATTTTGGAATTAGCTTGGGGGCATCTTCTTTTGGATAAGTGGGTGGGGACAAATGCAGCTGATTGTGGTTTCCTCTCAGGAGTAATACTTGTTTCTTAGCTTAGGGGAAGATTGGCCTCCAGAGGTTTAGCTATATTAGATCGATCCAAGGGCAACCTCAGGCTATTTAGTGGTATAGCAGGACTATTATACTGTCCAAGCAATGTTGGCTTTAAAAATATAGTTTAATATATTTAAAGATATAGTTAATTCTATGGTTACACATATGCCTCTCCTGACCCCATTATTTTGTTCCTGATTTAAGAATTAAAAATAGTTTTTTACATAAATCCCAAATATTCAGTGTTTTAAAGGTAACATTTTTAAAAAAATAATCCAAATATGTTTTCACTTGTCTGCAAACACAGCACACAGAAATAAGTATTGCAAATATGTGAAACGAACAATATTTTCTTTTTTGTTTGGTTACTGTTTTTGCTGCCAACTTACTCAAAAGGCAGGATTTCATATTTGAAGTATAACGGGCAGATGTGAACTATTTCAAAGTTGCATTTAAATCAGTGGCCTTTGGGGCAGCTCCTCAGAAGAGTAGTATAATTAAGGCATAGATTTTATTTGTCTGCACAGGCAGGCAGGACATCTGGTAACATTTGTGTATTAAAATTAGTAGACTAGAAGAATATTTGTTCTAGAGCAGCTGGTAGTTGTAATTAAAAATGCTGACCAATTTGGGGAAGGGGGGCAACTTTAGCATCTGTTTTCTGAAATCCTTAATAGCAGGAATATTAAGATGCTGTTGAAAACACACATGGAATGGATTAAGGGCAAGAACTGTGTTCTGTCTCACGATCAACATGAATTGAAGATTGACCTGGTTCACACATTGCAGGAAATCACAATACAACTCTTTTCTTGACTTAGTGTGTGGTATGAATCCAACTAGTACTTATTCAACAGCAAATTCAGTTTGACCAGCCCATCTTTTAGCTTGTGAAAGGACTACAGATAATCTTCATCTGGCTACCACGATTGGGAACAGCAGCTCTCTTGTTAAGTGAAGCAGTTGTTAAGTGGGAATCACATGACCACAACTATACTTTCCTTTTGTACACTCCCTTGCTCTTTGGAATGCTTACCCCAGCCTGTGTATTCCCCATGCTTACTCTTTTATATTCTCCTCCTCTCCAATCTCTCTGCTGTTTGGGGTAGGGATGAAAAAAACCGGATCATGCCCAGGGAATAATGCCTGGAGATTTGTTTGTTTTTCCTCCCCCACCCCACTTGCTTAAGTAATCTTTTTGTGAAGGGGAGGAAAGAGAGAAAAAAACCAAGCAATTTCTGTAGGCACTCTCCTGTGCCAGACCGATACCCTCCCCCCCAGGCAGAGTGGAAAGATTAGAGATGAAGGGATTTCAAGAGAGTTAGCAAGCACATAATGAGAAATGCACTGAATTGTTTACATAGCATAGTTCAGGCTGCTGGTGCCACCATATTCCTTTTAATATGTATTCCCCATTGGGTGTCTACTTACTCTCCTGTAGTCCCTTTCTTTCTAATTTCTCCTTTCTGCAGAGAGGAGGAAAAAG